>NC_090878.1:15337543-15357543 GCF_036669935.1 Montipora foliosa | reverse complement strand
AATTTCCATGTATACCCATATATATTCATGTATACCGATGTATATCCATGTATACCCATGTATGTCCATGTATACCTAGGTATATCCATGTATACCCATATATATTCATGTATACCCATGTATATCCATGTATGCCCATGTATGTTCATGTATACCCATATATATTCATGTATACCCATGTATATCCATGTATACCCATATGTACTTTGCTATAGCTACCTGTATATGCTGATATACCTCTTTTAATTTATGCGCTTTATGATACACTTTAATAACCCTACTTAAAGTACATACCGTGTGCTCACCCGCTGGCCAAAAAGCCCGAGGACTCTGGGTACGAGATTGTTGTCGGCCCGACGGCGTCGGAGCGCAAATCTTGCGTGTATTTTGACAGGCGATGAACGACCGGTTCATGGAAATGAAAATCGGTCTGATTCAAAAAATCTGTTGCAGTGCAACAGATTTTTTGAAGTCGGGCCGACACTCCGAGAGAAAACGCCATGTCAATCAAAGGTATGCTAGTGGGTAATGCGCATAAATACTTAAGTGAGTGAGTGCGTGCGTGCGTGACGTTTTTTTTTTTTATTTGACTAGCTAGCGGGTAGCCCAATCAGCAATGAGGCTGATATCCACAGGGGCCCTAGAAATTACAGATACATATGTATAATGTAAAATAGAAATTTTACAATTTAAGTTCAATAAATCGAAATGAAAGAAAAATATGAAAAGTGAAATGTTTTTTTTTTTTTTAATTCAACTTTTAACATATATTTAGTCCAGGAAGGTGCACTTTTAATGTAAGTGAGAAGCGAATTGAAGTATGTTGTTCCTGTATATTTGAATTAAGTTCTCTTTCCCATGTTGGTTTTTGGCTTTGGTGGGAGCAGGTCCATGTTTCATCTTGTCGGATGATCATGAAAAGCCCTAGTCCTTGTAAAGTGCACATCTTTGATATATCTATAGCCTTTTATTGATATGGACCAAGAGTCCATTTGCCAGGAGCAAGAATCTGGTATCAGGTTTGTCCCTATCAGCGTCAGAGAAGTGTTTATTTTTAAAGCAACGTTTGCGCGAAAATACACAATAGACCAAGTGTTGTACCCAATTCAAACCCTTTGGGAATACTAAAGATAATCTTAACCCCGGAAGATTTTAATTGGGTACAACATTGAGTAAGCCGATTTGGTATATATATTTATATTGTTTATTTTCCCGCAAAATTTGGTTTAAAGATAGAAGGAGATGGAAATGGATACAAACCTGATACCAGATTCTTCCTCTTGGGTAATGACTCTTTTCACAGGGGTTAATATCGCGTTAGCGTTAAACTGCAAATGGCAGGCTCACCCTGCTGAATGGTTTTCATCAGTAAAAGCTGAGCATATTAAGAATCCTCTTATTCTAGGTTGTCTCTCTCTCTTCTGTCAAGTTACTTTATATCATAATTAAGTATGAGTACAGTCCTGAGAAGGACTGTTTGAGATGACTTTGACTGACGTTTCGACAACCTGAGCGGAAGTCATCTTCAGCGTCAAGTGATTTGTGTAACGTCAGTAGATACTATAAAAACTCTGGTTGTAGATATCATTAGTCAACTTCTTCGTGTTCTTATTGTTCGGCTGCAAGTTGAGTTTAGATATGATCGATGTAATTCGCTGTCAAGACTAAACAGTGATTGGTGCATTTATATCTGTATATAATTATAACAGGCAAGAACTGACTGAGCTCAAAGCAAGTGTCCATCAACTAACGTTAACGTTTGCCGAAGAATAAACGCGATGAGCAATCGCTCTTATTATATACTCCACAAACTATCGCCATTCTGGTTAGTCAATGACGAATGCATAAATGGGTTACAGGGTGCAAAACGGCGAGGTTATAGATTGCATTACGAATTAAAAGTTGCTATGAAAACAAAGCGACGGAGTGATTTTTTGAGCATATAATAAAAAATCGTATGAACCAGCAGTGTTTGTACATTTCGGAATCCATGGTTACTTGCCATTACAGCTCGTGCAATTCTCAGAACTTTCAAAACGTCACTCGTGCCCATAAATCATGAAATGCAGTCGCTTTCATACGATTTTCTTTACTTATCCCATTTTAGACTATTTTTCACGCGAATTCATGCACGACTAAATCCAATCTTCATCAGGGTTATAAGCAATGCTCTTTGCCTAACGAGACGTTACAATTTGAACGGGAAAATTGTTTAGCATTGTAACGAATTGTTCAAATTGTAACGTGCCATCAGCCAAAGAGCATAACTTGTAACAACCTGATGAGGAAAGGCGGTGCCTTGAGAAATATTGGTAAATACAACAAATATTCCTTCACTGTTTGATCAGCCTTTCACTTCTCGCTTGTTCCTAGCTACACGGTCATGAGATCCTTTATCAAGATGCGGCGCTTTGGCCCTTGCTGCTACGTATACAATTTAATCAAGCTATTACCCCATCTTGAAAAAAACGCCATAGTATCCCCACGTTTATTGTACCCGTCCTCGATGGGACAATAGAGAGCTTAAGCATGCGCGTTTTTGAGACGCGTATGGCAACCGGAAGAGAAAATTTCGCGTGCCAGGACAGTTCTGTCTCCCAGTTTTTTATACTAATCACCTCTCATGGAGAAAAGATACTTAGCAATGGAAATGTGTTTGTGGGAAGACAAGTTAAAAGGGAAAACAGCTCACTTCCGTCACTTCCGCTTGCCGTCCTCATCTCAAAATCGCGCGTGCTTAAGCTCCCTAGTGAAAAAACTCAGGCTGCAGACTGTGCAGACCGTCTGTAAAATGAAAATTCGGTTAACCTGAATTAGGCCTAAATAACATTCGGTTAGCCTAACATTCAGGTTAGCCTGTTTACGGTTAGCTCCAAGAGAGTATGAAGGTAAGAGAGGTAATCCCTCATATTGGCCCTATTCCCATCGTAATCCTTTTTAAGTTATTTTTAGATCTCCTGCGAGATCCGGTATTTCCACGAGGGTTTACTGATAGCCAATCACATGTCCCCATTTTTACCAATGTTGACAGCTGAACGAATTCCCACGCAATGATTCGCGTCGTTCGCGAAAATGGGGACGTATGATTGGCTATCAGTTAACCCTCGTGGGAATACCGGATCTCACAGGAGATCTAAAAATAACTTAAGAGGGATTACGATGGGAATAGGGCCAATATGAAGGATTACCTCTCTTACCTTCATACTCTCTTGTTAGCTCTCAATAATAGTGAAGGTAACGCCATATTTTACCCCTGGTCTACACGGTCTTCACAGTCTGGAGTCTGCGTTTCGGGGTAACCGCTCCTCGATGGCGTTTTGTAAAAGTTTAGTATATTTTTCTGTTCTCACTTTATTTCCCTTTGTACATTTTTTTCTCAACGATAATTAAACGCATACCAGAAAACTACAGGGTATTCTTTTCGAGCATGCCGACCTTTTTAAAATTTATTATTTTATTAAATTGTTTAAAAATACTGTTGGGAGACCTGTTGCACACGCGATAGACGCAGCAAGCTTTCCATTCAACGAAAACGTACGGAGAAGTACGTATACTGACTTCCTGCTTTTTTGTCTTTGCTTTGCAAGATGCGGCTATCACATTTAAGTCCATGGATGATGATAATCCATACGTGATAACTGACCCTTAAAATGAAAGTGATTGAGCAGTACTTTTCTGTTGCCCTATTTATTACATTGTTCAAGGCAGGTGGTTCTAACGTTTGAGTTTCTAAAATGTAATCCTTTTTTTCCGTGTTTATGACCACTTAAACTGAAAGCCCTGCAAGGCAGTTTTTACATTTGGGTAAAATTATACTAATCCAACATATTATGACCGGCCTTAATTATTAACAAAACTAAACGTGAATCAAGCACTTCGCAATTGTAATGAATTTGCCATTCTGAACAGCCTACTTTCGCCAGTAATGTCTCGGAAAACGTACGAAATATATGCCTCTACTATGCAGTTGCTCAATATCTTTTTCTGTTCGACGAGATATTTAAATGTATTATGTGGCGTAGCTTTTAACATGATCAACAAAGTTTCATGTAACATAAAACTCGAATATTAAACATCTTATCCTCGAGTCAACATCAGAATACCAAACAAAGGGAGATTTAGTAATAACTGGTATCTTTGACAAAGAACCATTACTTCTTGTAAATACACAGCGAAGAATTATTGACACTTTCTTTTCAAGCCGTCTCGGAATAGTTAAGATTAAAAGCAGGTGCAAAACACAACCCTTTGGAGTTCCGCGAATATATCATTAGTGATGATTTCATGCTACACCGATGCATCTTGACTGTGTACTGACGTATTCTTGAATTGTCTATATTCAGTGCAATCTTTTTGCTATAAGAACGTCCACTAGTACTTTTTAACCTAAGAGGCTTTGCATAGTTATTAACAATATACATAT
This sequence comes from Montipora foliosa, assembly GCF_036669935.1. Classification (NCBI taxonomy): domain Eukaryota; kingdom Metazoa; phylum Cnidaria; class Anthozoa; order Scleractinia; family Acroporidae; genus Montipora; species Montipora foliosa. The sequence goes on along the minus strand of NC_090878.1, from coordinate 15,353,120 downwards.
GCATAAATTCATGTTTTTTTCGCAATTGGAGCCTAAAACGTTGTTTTCGTTTTTTTTTTTTAATTCAATCAAGGTCGATCAATACGGATCGAGTACGGACGTGAAGTTTCAAGACAGCGATCTTCTCCTCACTTTTAATAGACCTTTGGTGAATGTAAGCTTCGATATTAATTCTAATACAAAACGGCTCGTAAAAAGTTTCTTTCAGGCAAACGTGCTAGGTTCTGCAACACAAATTCGAACTTAACGAGGAGACTATAATTGCGACTTTGCATCCGTCGTAAAACTAAATCGTGAAGACAATGTACTGGTTCTAAGATGAAGAAAGGATAGCTATGTTTTTCTTCTCAACATAAGTTTTTTCATGCACTATGTGTCTCTGTCTCAACTTAAGCACGAAGTAAGCAAATATTTTCAACCAGATTTCAAAGAGGAATCAGATTCGACTCCGTGTTTAATCAATACATGCACAATTTTCAAATGCTTTCAAATGCCCTTTAAAAAAAGGTTAGACAATGTTATATCGTAGTCTCTTCTGTATATGCATTGAACATTTAATCCGACTGATTATTTACCGATCAACCAGCTGGAATCCCCCTTGAAATAATTACGGAGATGTATTTGGCTTTTCTTATAAGGAGTTGCAAAAATCTGCAAATTACTTGCTAAGAACTATACAGTTTTACAACACTGCATTATTTATTTGTGAAGGTTTCAATTGCGTCAGTCCTCTCTTAAAGACATGTTAGAGAAGCAACTCGTGCATGATGTGTGTTTTAAACAATTGATATTTCTCCTGTTTTCTCTGATAACCCATTCTTCCTCTCGATCGAATGTCTTGAGTTCAGCCACACGATGATTGTAAAAGCTAGAGTTCCCAGTGCAAACAATAAGAATACAAAACCACTTCCTATTAAGGCATATGACAGTTCTCCGTCGATTTTTTCGCAGTAATACGTTTCGATGACATCTCCACTTGGATTCAACAAGCTTGAGCAGCGAAATCCAACGTTAAGTAATATGAAACTTGGCGTTAGAAACAATAGAAAAGCCAGCACTAAGCCACAGATGGCTAAGTTGACCATACAGACACTGAAGATGGCGTGTTACTCGAGAAGTTCCTCTCTTTCATTTAATAATCTTGAAATTTAATGCAGAGTTAACTTCACGCAATAACACGAAAGGAGAATCTCAGAGACTCGGAAGCAATAATTTCCTTTTATCCAACGAGCCACCAAACTGATCTTTTAACAAATGTTTCCAGTTGAAAATGTGTGACTTTTGTTCCCTTCAATCCATTTCACCCATTGCTTTAAGTGCGCGGAAAATTTCAATAATGAACGAAAATGTTTATGACGTAGTTATGCCGCTTTCGCGGGGTGTAAACTAATATGTTGAAAATAGGAGAAAAGCTTATGATTACACAAAACATAGAAAAAGAAATGTCCAGGGCGGTCTCAAAAGTGCGTTCAAATGATTGAAAGTTAAAAATAAAATTCGTTGTTCGGTTTACTTTCGTGCTATTACAAAAAAGAGTGGATTAAGGATCGATAATGCTTTCTCCAAGGGGGCGTTTTTAATGGATAACTCTTTGCTTTAGGCAGCGGCTGATCTCTTGCTGTACGCAATTTGTATTCTTTTCACCGAAAATTACAACGTTAATGAGAAGCTCTTACTAATTGTCACTAGTGAAAAGCAATTGAAAAGAACTTTACAGTTTATTAAGTGCTTATTCGATTTTAGTGGATTGAAAAGATTGCTTAATTGAAAAGTGCTAAATATATGAGCCACTGTCTTCTTACTGCGCTATTTTTGTAGTATGTATATAAAAGCAATTAAGATCACTTCTGAACAAAAAGTACATGTCGCTATCGAGTTTCTAACAGTATGCCAAAAATAATTCCACATCGGAAACCGCTGGAAACATTGTCTCCAACACTTTAAGCCGAGAAAATGGACTTTCAATGATGTGCTTTTCTTTTTTTTTTTTTCAATCCGACGTATAAGCATGACAAGCGTACCTTTTGGTAATCGGAAAATCCAAACAAAACATGTGGCTGGATTCACACTAAATGTCTGCTTCAAAACAAAATTTTATTACAGGACGAAGACCATATCGGTTGAACGTGATTGAAACGTCGAAGCAAATATTTCTGATTAAAGTCATGAGCTATTTTAAAATCACCCTTAAGGACAATTTATCATTTGTACTCTAAATGGGAATCAGTGGGGAAAAAAGAATGCATAAAAACAAGGTATAGCTATATTTAGACACGTGGTGGTACTTAGGGTTGACACTTTAGGCCATTGAATGCAAAGAATCCATTAAAGAAGACAAAACAGCTTAATAAGACGCATTTACAAATGTTAAGTTATTATGATGGCCATGGAGTTGAAATGGATTCGCAAAAAACTTCCAAAGCGAAATCTAGTTATTTATCTGGGAGAGGCCCATATCGCCAAGTGTAAAGATCTCGAATTTGCCTTGAATTCATTTTTGTTTCTCCGCTTTTCACGTAACCTGCGTAAGGTTCCTTTAATTTCAAAGATCCGGTCTCGGGTCTTTGAATTGCAACTTTTTAAGCAACATTCAGAACACTACAAACCAGAAGAGCATCAGACTAATTCTAATATTCTACCTCCATTGTATCACTTATAGTTCTCGTCATCAGAACTGACATCACCAGAGGCCACGCGTAAAAGAGAATATAGCTCTAGGAACGAGAGTGTCTGTCCTATGTATTCTTCCAAGGAGGTATTCTGTCCGACCTGTAACAAGATCATGCGGGAAATTTTGACAACGATCTCATGCTTGAGCTGATGAGGTTTGCGCTCTTCCCACAGGAGCTCATTGCTCGTCAATTTGAATGAAGTGCCGCAAGGTAACAACGCTTCACTTGATCTACCATGCATGCACCTTTTGCAATTCCATGGTCAACTATGTTCAAATGTGTTTGACTAGACAAGACGGCAAAACTTAGCCTGTTCCCAGGCTCCCAGATAGTCGCGAAAGAGGAAAAAGTGCGTGCGAAAAATGAGTGGACCCAAGCCCCCCACTGTTTTCAAACAAGTCTTGGGTAACCTGTGGCAAGTCACGTTTCTCTTCGTGCCGGACAGGGCTTAAAAACGGCTGGACATGCGCACTAAGACTCAGGCTTCCTCCCGCCATTCGATTTTCAAAATGGCGGACGACGAATGCAGATTTGACACGTCATTGTAACGGCCATTTCCAACGTCTTGCTCGCCCAAGGCCTTCAACTCCAAAGTGAATGGAAGGCACAACTGTTCAGTGCTGCCGTTTTGATCATGATGGCAGACATCGGAACGGTGATTTCATAACTATCAAGCAATCGACACAGCCCTCTTGAAGAGAATCTTTCACCGTTTCAGAATTTGCTCAAGGTACAGTTTTGCCGTGAACTAAGGGCGTTTCGATTTCTCTAAGGTTTTGAAAAGCATTTTTGGATAGGTTATTTGTTACTGTGACACATATCAAAAATGACTTTTGATTCGTTTTGATGAAATTTTTAAATTCCTTGTTGTTCATGGACTTCAATGACATTTCATACGGAACAAACGGAGGAGCCATTCGTGAGTTGAAAACACTTTCGTCTCTGTTGTTGTTGTTGTCTTCGTCTCTTGTTCAGTCACTGATAAGACTTTAAAGTATGCCTGGAGTTCAAAGAGTCGTTTCTCATTCAATTCGTGGGCAGATGAGAGTCTGTGGCTAAATTGAAGGTTATGTTTCGTCTAGTTAGCAATGGTACATAAAACCTGAAGTTAATAAACTGCTTTAGTGTGTTTGAAATCTTGTGTCGTGTCTTTCTATTTTAGACCACCTTTACACGATTCTTGCTCAACGACTGCCCTTTCGGCCAAGGATTTTTCTCGCAAAAATCCGCGGCTGACCGGCGTCGCCTCCTCGGCTGTTTAGTTTAAGTTTTGTTGGTGCAAGTTTGTTAGGGGTTTTAAACTTTTTTCTCTTCATGATGTATTATGTTAACGTAACCTCAGAAACTGCTCGTTTTCCACCTGTTGCGGGAACCTATTATTTTCTATTCCCTGGATAGCGCTCATACCCGTCCATCAGCCAAACTTCGGACTGTGGAGATCTGAGGAAAATAATTGAGGTGCCGGAAAAGGAAAGGGAAAGTGACAAAGAATGAGAGAGTAGGCTGCTAACAAAAATTTCGATCTATCCATCTAAATAGATACACAAATATATTTGCACATTGTCATTGATCTAATAACAAAAACAAATTGAAGCACAAGAAATTTCCAAAAAATCTTGCTGCACAAATTGCCACCCAATTACAAATGAGGCTCTCCTTTTATTTCACATGCAACAGTCATTTCTCAGCAAAAGGCTCAACTTCGGGAGAAAAATGAGGAACTCAAGGATGAAACTAAAATCATTCACAGAAAAATAAAAGATAAACAGTTTAGTCCCTCTGAAATGTTGCATACACCCAGACCCATCTCGCCAAATAAATGAAAATACCTTCAGCACAGTCAACCATTTAAATCCATTAATATATCAATATGCACATTCTCCACACTGTTCTCCAGACATTTCCTATGGTACATACATGTATGAGGAGAATAATTATTTTATTTCACAATCAAGTCCTTTTTCACTTGTAGATCATTTCCCATTTTCTCAAGAACCTTCATGTTTGATCAGTTAAGAGACATTAACATAAGGAGAAATAAAATATTGGTAACTCTTAGGGGTTAAAGGGCTGAACATTCACTAAAACCTACACCTATCAGGGTGGATTCATAACTGCATGCCAAGACATTGCCATTCTGAGTTACCAGGGACACTGCCACATCTTAGGTTCTTTTAAAACAATGATAACAAATCAGCCTTGTCATCAAATTAAGTAATAAGAAATGTAAACAGAGTACATGAACATTTGCCACATAAAAAACTATGTATACAATAAAAAATTCAATAAGCTTGAACTCTTCAGTACCTACATGTATAACATTTTTGCATTAATTTTACTACGAAAATGAAACAAGTGAAACCTCTTCTTATCTGCCCCATTTTGAAATCATTTTTCAAAAGGGGAAACCACCTTTAGCACACTTTTCCAGCAATTTCACAAGGCCCTCACCAGACACTAAGCAGATGGAGAAAATTTATGTCCCATCCAAGATGGAAAACTTATGTGAGGAGCTAGCCTGCGAATGCAGATTTATGGAAATACATCTGCGTTCGCAGGCTAGCGAGGAGCATGCACCAGGAATGTTTGAAGATATTTTGATGCTAAATTTAACAACGAAAAGAGAACCCCCTCACAAAAAAGAAGAAAGCTTCAAAAGTCAAGGGTTGTAGCAGTTCTGCAGAACTTGAGTTTCTTTCGAACCAGGTAGTTAACTAAAAATGTTCAAACATTTAAACAAAGGAAGTTCTGTGATGCATTTATGAAATTATACTCAACGAATAGGAAACCCAAATTAATTTAAAGGGCATATAGGTGAAAAGACTCTGGCGGGCAGCATATGTAAATATGAGTCAACTAAATGCTTGATAACAAAAAACAGCGTCATATGAAATGTAAATTGAACAATAGACATTTGTCATTAAGAACAAATTCTAATAAAATGTCGGTCTGTCCAACAGAAAAATAACAGACTACAAAAGGCCAATGGTCTTAATTTAACCCACTGGCTCCCAGGGGTTCCCCATTGACGAGTAAAATGGTCTGGCGTTAGACAGAGTAAAATACTCTGGCATTAGACAGAGTAAGATACTAAGTCTGGCCAGCTTAGGCCGGTTTGGGCATCAAAGTGTTAAAGTTTGGTGGATTTAATTCTACAATTCCCTTATGGCTGGACAAGTGATGTGGTATCTTGTTTACCCAAATTCATTTCATAACTACCGGTACTAAACTGAACTTGCCAAAAAAAAAACCAAATGGAAATTGGTAAAATACTAAGGGAAGCAACTGAGGCATACATTCCAAATATACTACACAACAATAAAAATTGAATAACATTCAGTTACAAGTATATGTAATGCAAGGGATAAGCATGTGTTAACCAGGTTACTGAGAAAGTTACAGTCAAAACAGCTCAAGCATTCCTCTGGTATGAGCAGATTCATGAGTTCATTATTGCAAATTTTATATCGGTAACCATTTTGAATAATCTGTTTGTCAAATGAATAGTGCAAAATTCAACTCAATCCTCAGTTGAAAACTCGAATTTTGATTGGAATATTGCTGGCTCCCAGTGCCAGGCTGCCGTGGGAATTTCACAGGTTTACTGATTTGCATAATCTTCCAAACAACTGTCATTTCACTCTAGCAACATTACCGTAATCTTACCAGTATCCTCAAACTTGAGACACCATGTTTTTGAATTAAAGATTGGATAGAGAAATTAATTTTAAAATAAAGGCAAATCACGCTTGTTACGCCCTCGGCAGATTATGCAAATTGCTACACCTGTCAAATTCTCACGCTGGCCTGGCACCGGAAGCAAGCAATAATCCAATCAAAATTCAAGTTTTGACCTGAGGCTTGATTGAGTTTTGCATCACTCATCCGAGAACCAGATTGTTGAAATGATTCCTGAAATCAAATCTGCAATAATGAACTCATTAATCTGCTCGTCAGAGGAACGCTTGAGCTGGTTTGACTGCAAAGTGAAGGGATTGTGTGCATGTTGTTGTATATCAGTTAATCTTCTAATCTTGTATATGGGGGAAATTGTGATGCTGAATATATTTTTACACAATGTTATTGGCTGCTCTACGTGGGGAAAAAAACATTTATCATGCTCATCGAGGACGACATCCACTTCATCCATGCACAACAACACCCATGTACCACAACTACTACCTGGCACATGTGCACTGGTCTCATGGACATACAGCCATCTGTTTTAGCCATCACATGACCAGCAGAATGTCAAAAATTCCATCATGTTGTCCCTGTCGTGTCCAAAACTGGTACAATCAAACAGTATAGAGGAGGAGTGTCAATTGAAGCTATACTGGAGCACTTACATTAAGAACCACATTAATCAATTTTTGAATTAACATACATGGCCACATCGTCCCCAGAGTACAAAACAATTAAAATGACTGATACCAAGAAAAGTTGCGAAAATCTGAGGTATAAAAAAGAGAAAGCAACAATAACCACATAATTTAACGATATGAAAATATCGTTTATTCTCATATACTTTAGCTACAGTGTAGAAGATACAACGTGTACATTTAATTGTAGATGTCCAAATTATCGAGTACTGCAATAAAATGCTTAGATAGGTGAAGTCCTACAGAAACATGCAGAATGTGGCAGTAGTAAACAATGACATACATGTGCCTCAATTTTTATTTCTACAAATTACACCGACTGTAAGCTGTCCGTGAAGCCTCGAGGTTTTTAATGCAGGGAAATTAGGAAAAATCAAAGTGACTTCATGAATCAAAATTCAACAAGCTTAGCAGGCGCTAACTATAATCATTTAACCAAGAAAAACTTTACAATAAATATTTGTTTTAGATACCTTGCAGACGAGGATGAACGTAGCGATAGTGACGATGATCAAGATGATGACAAAAATCAAGAAGATGAAACAAACAAAGGAGGAGATAATGATTTTGTCGAAAGGCAGCTCGTATCTATCACTGACAAGTCAAGGAGCTTGTGCATGTCGAAACAACGCCAAAGGCAAATGCGACCAATCCATTCCTTCATGATGGAAAAAACTTCTCTGATCTTCATAACAAATGGCTTTTCTGAAAACCACTCAAATATTAAAAGGTCACAACCAACAATCGCAACCATGGTTGTTTACACAGAATACGTGTTGTCCTCATATCCATCTGTTCACTAAATAGCCCAAAACTATGTTCAAAGTATCAGGATCTACAACGGTAGCCTCGCAGCTCCTACAAGGTCTCACCTGATATCTACAACATGATAAATTTCGACTCAGGCACATGTACAGTAGAATTTTTCGTAAATGCTCATGCATTCCGCAGAAACACAACAGTGAACGCCATGTAAAGATCATGAATTCTAAACTGAACGCATGCGCATTTCATGAGAGGGGCATTTTTTACGTCATAACCTCTCGACCAATCAGCCGTTTTTAAGCCCTGTCTTCGTGCCGAGGTTGGGAAGTAAACAAGAAGAAACAAGATGGCGGAATGTTGTAGGAGAATTTCTGCATAATATAGAGACATCGTACACAATAATACAGAAACTTGGTTGCTTTTCCAAGGGAAAAATAGGAAACTGGAGGACTTCACACAACTTCAGGTTATATGAATGTGTAAAATCAGCGATCTCGATAGACATTTTGGAAGATCTGGAGAGCGAATTGACTTGATAGACTTGATTAATACCTCGCAACTGTAAGCCGACAAACTGAACCATATGGGAGCTGGGGCCTCTGCAAGTAGACAAGGCTCGGTTTTGATAAGCCCTCGAGCCGAGGCCTTTTCGAAAAATAACGAAAATGGAGTAAGTATGAAAAATATCGGTCAGTAATAAATATTTACCTCTCACGAAAAACAGTAACTGGTGACTTCAAAATCCTAGCAGGTGTAATCGGCCACAGTTCTATTTGAAGTAGTGGGTAATCGATCATTGCAAATTACTTTTATGGATGAACTGGTGACGAGGCTTGTAATGCGGCATTTTACCATTTACATAACTTGAGACGTATTAAAGAAATACCTATCGAGGGATTCTTTAACTACTTTGGTGCGTGCTTTTATAACCAGCCGTCTTGACTATTGTAATGGTTTATTGTTTGGCTTACCAAAGGCGCAGATCGCTAAATTACAGCGTGTGCAAAACGCAGCAGCAAGACTTACCGGTATTCTTGGCTTCGGAAAGTTTTCTCACATTACACCGGCGCTTTTGACTTTAAAATGTATTTATGGCCTTGCACCAACTTATCTTAGTGATCTCATTAGTATAAAATCGAATTCAACATATAATCTTAGGGTGTACTGGTAAGCTCTTATTGGACCATCCCAAGGGAAAGATGCTTGCAACATTGGGAGCCAGATCATTTTCAGCAGCAGCTCCGAAACTCTGGAATGCTTTGTCAAGCAACATCACTTGACAGTTTTAAATCATCTTTTTAAGAAGTATTTTTATAATTTATAACTTTCTTTTATTTTTATGATTGTAAATATGCACTATATAAATTGGTAAATTATTATTATCATTATTATTATTATTATTATTATTATTATTATTATTATTATTATTATTATTATTATTATTATTATAAATCACCTGATGAAATCATGAAATTATAAGGACAGGAAATCATATGAATGCAAGTGTATAATTTCGTGATTTATGGGCACGAGTGAGAACTTTGAGAATTTTTGTAACTTTCAGAACTTTTCATAACTTTCATTACTTTTGAAAACTTTTATAAATCGCAAAATGCACCAGCAAGCTCTTATGATTTTTTATTTGTTATATTACAGTTAAAATCCCAGCAAATAAGAACCTTTAATTTTAAAATTTAGCCTAAACAGATTCTTAAATGTACATAAATTAATGGTAATTAACAGAAAATTAGGCTATCTAGGTTCTTAAATCTTGTTATAGATAGCAGAATTGTAGTATTCGGCCTTCATCCCCTATGCGACAGCCAGATTTTCCATGTCCCTTATATGAAATTTGAATAAAATTTGAATACAGAATTAAAAGGTCACATAAAAATGACTATAAAAAGCAAATCGAAAGATCACACAAATCTTGAGAACATCAATCAATTATTGATCTTATCTACCAAAGTGCACATTTTAGGGTCAACAGATTCTTGTTTAGAGGGGGTCTAACTGATAAATCTTAGGCTAACTGGTTCTTAAAAATAGGTTCTTACTCACGGGTTTTACTATATACTCAATAAAATGATGCCATATTGCTGTTTCCATTGCAACTTAACCGTATTGCACTCTACCTATTTATGGTTTGATCGTTGACCAATCAAAAGTTTACATGATATTCTGTTGAGTATACATTGTAATAATTATAATAAACAAAATTATAAGCTGTAGAGTCAGCCTTACTTCAATGTTATTCTTGGCATTTGCCTTGCCATTTAGCTGTTGCTGAAAAATTACTGACACATTTTTGTTTTGACAGCAACTGATGCTAGATTCACCAGCTTTGATAGATTTGGGACATGGTACTGTACGATATCGACACCCTGATGAGAAAACAGAACAGGATCACTCCCGAGTTAAAACTGGTTATTTTTACCATCCTCGGCTGGATGACTTCAGCGAAGGTATAATTTTGCTAGGATCCTTCTTGATGTTTAAGCCTCCCACGCAGGCGTTCTTAGGGCCTTGTTTCATGTTCCTTCCCCACAAACGTCTGCTGAAACGAAAAACCACAGCTGTTTTCCCTCCATTTAAATAAGCCAATCAGCATTGACTAATTGTGTTGTAGGTCAATCGCCATTCACATGCTGCGAAAGAATGCCATACAAAACAAGAGTTTATCCAAAACTGGAAAATAGTCTCTCATTGGTCCTTAATCCTTAAATGGAATTGGTTTTTTGTTTCAACAGATGTTCCTGGGGGAGGAACATGTGACGAAGCCCTAAGAATGTCTACAGTTGTGGGACTATCTTGAATTTGTTTAATATTCTTTTTGAGTTTTTGACTTGTTACTGGTGTGGTGTCTTTTGAAATACTTGATTTTGCCAAAAAGAAAAAATTAAATTTCCTTGTAATGACTTTTGTTTACAGCCATTGTCGCTGGTAACTGGAGCCATGCCTGACGACCAGTTTAAAAAGCTTAAGAAAATGAAAGCAGATACTTTCGCTGTATTCAACTAAGTTTTGAGCTGGGTATTAAAGTTGATCAACTGAATCAACCAAGAATGGTTTGGGATTTTTACCTTCCATGCAGAACATGAAAAAATCCAACCAATGAAGAAAAGTTGATTCCAATAATGTCTTTTATGCAGCACATTAAAAATGATTGAAGAGCAAGAGTTCAACCTGGAGCATTGGAGTGCAAGCAAATATTCCATATTCATTATGATAATAATTATGAATATGGAATATTTGCTTGCAGTAAATTGTAATTCTTTTGTCTTCAAGCTAAGGAGACCAACAAGCCTCGCTTTTAAGTGACATTTCTTTTGTATTATGTAGTCATAATGAGGCTAGTTGGTCTTTTTATTAGCTCAAGGACAAAGGAATAATTGATTGGCCGCCATTTATGAATACAGTCTATACAGTCATGTAGATGATTTCAGTGACGTCATCAAATTCTAAAATCAAAACTGCAAGGTGTTTTGAATTTTTATCTTTGGGAGGTTGAAGATGACCTAGAAATTTTTTTCAAGTTTCGAGTTCCATGACATCTTTCGTTTAAAATATATGGCATTATGAATTTCTGTATTGTCACCTTGCATGACACCATGATACAAAGTTACATGTATTTGGTTGAAAAAAATGTCTATGCCTATGAATCTCAGCAGTCTGAGCATTTTAAGAACATTAGGAGATGTGTTCATACACATGTATGTTATCTCATGGGCAAAAAGTAAGCGCTTTCATCGATAAGTGAATTCCAGATGTTCGAGTGGATTTCTGGCGGCCATATTGGTGCACAAACTAGGAGCCCTTGAATTTTTCTCTTCATATCCCAAGTCATCACTGAAGCTAAATATTCTTTCATCTCAATGGTCAAGGGGTGCTCTAATGCCCTAGGACACCCCCAGCTAACATTTAGTAAAATCAGAGTAAAATCTGTAAGTCTCACTCCCAGGGGTCAATGAGACAAGTGTTATACATGTAGATGGACATTACAGTGTACTCTGGCTAACTCTGGACGATTTTACTTGTTACTTGGGGGGGGAGGGGGGGTAGAAGTCAGTGGGTTAACAACCCCTACATTCACTCAAATGTCCCCATTGACCCATTGACTCATAGTAGTGTGTGGCTCTGTGTGATGCCAAGACTTTCCTTTTCCCTGGGGTTCCCTGGTGGGGGGTAGAAGTCAGTAGGTTAACAACCCCTACATCCACTTAAATGTCCCCATTGACTCATAGTAGTGTGTGGCTCTGTGTTAATTGCCAAGACTTCCCTTTTCCGTGGGGTTCCCCCTGGGGGGGGAGGAGTAGAAGTCAGTGGGTTAACAACCCCTACACCTACTCAAATGTCCCCATTGACTCATAGTAATGTGTGGCTCTGTGTGATGCCAAGACTTTCCTTTTCCGTGGGGTCCCCCCTGGGGGGGGGGGGGGGGAGTAGAAGTCAGTGGATTAACAACCCCTACATCCACTCAAATGTCCTCATTGACTCATAGTAGTGTGTGGCTCTGTGTGATCCCAAGACTTTCCTTTTTCCTGGGGTGGGGGGAGGGGGGTAGTGAGACTTCGATGTTACTCTGTTAAGCACCAGAAGATTTTACTTGTCAGCGGGGGCGGTTATAGAAGTCAAATTGAATGGGTTGTAAATGAGCATTATTTTATTTTTATTATTCTGGGTGACGTTTCTTTCCTTTTTGCTTAATAGATGCAGAAGTGAGACCAGAAGATGGCTTTAAATTCCACTATGTATTCAAAGGACCCAAAAAGGATGGGAAACAAAAAAAATTGTACTATGTGTACGGGACACATTTATCAGCTAAGGATGAAGGAATAAAACAGGAACCATATCGACCTGTAGGAAAAGGATACAACTGGCCAGAATCGTACAGAAAAGCTAATAACTTATATTACGAGTTAACATTCCCAGAACAAGGTAAGAATCATGCAAAGTGACTACAGGCCAGTTATTCCATTTATTTTATTTTGTTAAGGATGGGCCTAATTTTTGCAACCAGGTTAGGGTTTTGGTTGTTTCTTCATCAAAGCAGACAAAAGTACTGTTGACACTCTTTCCAAAGGTGTTCACTGAGCACCAATCCTTAGCATTTCTTTTTCAAGTGGACAAAAAAGTGTGGTTCAGATTTCCACTATCCTTACTACATGTAGACAATGAGAGAAGGAACTTGTGGATTAAAATATGGAATAAAGTTCTCTGGGGTACACTAATACTTTAAAATAATTATTATGTCTTAAAGAGTTTGAAATTTTGTTTTTGAAATTAATAAAAAATTAATAAAAACTTATATGATTAGATATTTTACAAGTTGGGTAACATAATTATTAACATTAAATAAACCAATACAAGCAATGAACAAATGTTTCCTGTGTTTAGGGGAAGAGGACTTTGCAGATACTGATAGTGTGGTGACTGGAACCGATTCTCCAGAACTGGCTGACTCTGTTGTTGATAAAGAGAATTTGAGGTACAGTTCATTGCCTTCAAAATAGCAAATTTATTGAGGGCTTAAAGGAATTGCAAATATTAGTAATATGGAAGGGTCAGCACTCTCTCATGTTTTCATTGTTGACAAAATTCAGTACCGGTATTGGTTAGTGTAACCAATCGTTATGACTGGAGCTTGAGGTCACATTTTGGTACATGTACAAATATTTGCCCAATGCATGTAATCGCTTTCTTCTGCTCTTGTTTGAAGCATTTCTTTTTCACATGTTATTTGTCAGGTTTCTTTTCTGGCAAAGTACATTTACTTAGATTTTTATTGAGTAAAACAGTTCTAATCTCATGACCTTGAGATTTTTAACTCTGGTGCAGAGCTGGGTTTTTTTTATTTTAAAAAATTTCCCTTTTTAGATGAAACGTAGCTCGTGTATTTTCCCACGCGTGCAGCTTCAATCTTATTCTTGTCCATGTTTGGGCATAAAATTGGTGTCTTAAAGGCCTCAGCTTTGCTCCAAAGAAAAGAGTTGCAAGTTACATGCCTTGTGCTTCTGGTAAACAAAATCACTTTTTAAATATTACAATTTTGTTTTTTGTCTTAGGATTGTCCTGGGTGAAATGGAAACGGTGGATTCTTTGAAAATGAGGATGTCTTTACGTCTTCTGATACCAGCTGTAAATTTTCATGTTCTTCACAACAAAAAAGAGCTCAGGTACTGTTCCATTTCTGCCTTTCTACTAATAAAAGTAAGTGTAAATAACAATTTCACTTCAAAGAGTTTGCTAATGAAAAGGTAAAATAATTAATGGTCTTTCATAGGCCAGAGTAAAATTCTGTAAAATTAGTGGCTAACTTCATCGTAAGAGAAAGGGTTTATAGGAAAATAGTTTTGAGTAGACAGATAAGTATGTAAATGAAACCTTTTGGACCCAGACAGCATTAGTACCTACTAGGACTCTTTTTAAAGAACAAGAGGCAAGATAAAGTTACTTTATATCAGTCTGAATGTTTAATAACAAGGAGGACAATAATATAATAGTACACTTAGTCATGTGAAGCATCATGAAATGGAGAAACCATGACTGGAATTAAAAAACATCTGTGTGCCATTAAGTTACATCAAATTGTACATGCAAGATTGGCCAACTGAGTACAACTAGCTGTTCTCTAAAGAACAGCCCGCTTCAATGACTTCATTGTGTGCTTTCCCGTACACTTTGTTTTCCAAACGATGTGGTAAGTATTTTTCTATACATCTTTTTGTTGGGCCTAATTAATACTGCAACATGTATTGTAGGTGTTGGTACAATTGTTTTTCCAATTTAATTTGTGGCCCTGATGTTTTGTACCCTGACCATAAATTGGACTGGTTCAGAAATAAATCTACATGGTAAATTACAGTATTAAAGGCTCTTGATATTGGTCATCTCTGTGTTGAAAATAATACATAGTGTACCGCTAGGTGATTCAGGAAAAAAAGTAAGCACTTCAATTAGGAGCCAATGTATGATTGTATAATATTTTGAAGCTTCCATGATTGCAAACAATCTCACACACCAAATATTGTTCTACAGGCCTGAAGATGTGGTTGGTGATCTCAGGACACCTGAACAAGGGAACTGGAGGAACTTTCCAGTGTTACTGCATTTGACATAGCTGTTGTTAAATAGCTTGACTTTTATACAGTCTGAATTTACTAGTCACATACAGTAATTTGTAAAAAGTGCTGACTGGATGGTTTGGGGCCAGGTTGGTTCTATGCTAGGCTTACATTTTTGGTTAGTTAGACTTACCGTACACTGTACATGTAACTAAAGCTGATTCACAATTCTCTGGTCAGTGACACACAATGCATAATGCACACAAAGCAGTGTAAGCAAGGGGTGATGCAAGAGAAATGGGTTTCTCAGCCCATTTGCCAAAACAACATTGTGGGAGGTTAAGGTATTGTAACGTGTTTCAACAATTTCGTCCTACACTGTAGATGTACATATAATATTAATGCATCTCCCATCCAAAACAGACAGCATTTTTATTTTGTACATTTGTCTTTCATAAATACACAATGTAAGCTCCACGTTATTTTCATTTTGTAGGACAAGCTCTAACGCTTAATTTAAATTTACCAAAATGGATTTAAATAACTATGTACAGCTAGTAGTGCAGATTGGGTCTAAAATGCAGACTAGGTACAAAATAGGCCTAGGCCCCAGTCTACATTTTAGACCCATTCTGCATTTTATACTGACCGTTTTTCTAGATAATGCAACTAAATTTATGAAAAGGTTCATACT
>NC_090878.1:15327543-15332543 GCF_036669935.1 Montipora foliosa | reverse complement strand
ATAACCAGATATTGCATTGCATGCAATGAAAACACAAAATCTTGTTTCCGGGCACACACACAATTCTTTAATGAATGCATATTTCCCCATCAGTCTATCACATAGTCTTCCATGGTTGAGTGGTCATCGCGATGAGATACCGAGTTCGAATCCCACCTGAACTGCCTTTTACGAGACAGAGAAATCTTACGCATGCGCAGCCAGAGCATGACCCGCAAAAAAAAAGTCTGAAGTCCAAAAATGGAGTCTAAAGCTACATGTATACTCAAAGTAACTAGCGAGTCTTTGATGTCACTGACACTTTCTCCTCAATCCAGCTTTCTTAAAGTTCGTATAGTGGGCCATTAAATAGGAAAATTCCAGCTAAATACATGAAAGCAGGTGTCTTTTTTAAATGAAGGCTTAAAACTTAGTATTTAAAAATCCAGAAGAAAAGGAGAATTAATTGTTTGGTCATAGTGGCACCTTAAAGGATAGTGAAATACATGAAGAAGATAAGAAGCCAAATGACAAAGATGATCAAAGAGGAAATCAAACCTATAATACTTTTCTAAAATTAAGTTACAGAGTAAACTGCATTAAATTATAGCAGAGCTAATCAGGGCAGCTAAAAGGAAGAGAAATAAAGCAAACAGAAGAGTAACAATTTATTAGTAAAAATGAAGTATAACTGAAAAGAAATTGGTACCTGGCATTATAGTTTATGTATTATTAGTATACCTGTAGGTAGTCACATGATTTTGAGGGCAATTTGGAATAAATAAGCATGAGTAAATTTTTTCAATGACTACCAAAATTACATGAGCCCGTAGGGCGAGTGCAATTTGTAGTCTGAAAAAATTTGCAAGTGCTTATTTATTCCAAACGGCACGAGAAAAATCACATGATTACTTAATAATAAACATGAAACAATTCGAGATGGTTAAGCAGAAGAGACTAACGGGCATCACGCGATCAGGAAAAAATTGCGCTATTCAGGGTGTGCGCTTGATTTAAAAACAAAAGATTTGATTGGTTCTGACCAAACCCTAAATTGTTTATTAGCCAATCATGATCCAGAATTACGATGTGTAATTTGCACTGGTATTACGCTTTTTGCACTGTGTTACACTTAACCTGCACTGCTCTCAGCCAATCAGTATCAAGTAATTTTTTCATGTATATTATTGTCATTATGTTTTTCCAACCCTGATTAGTCAATACCCATCACTTCTCTTATAACATGAGCTGATCTGGAACATCCTGGGTGCAATTTCTCTATAAATATGTTTTACATTTCCTGAATTATTATTATTATTATTATTATTATTATTATTACAGAATGTTTATTTAAAGAAAAACAAAGCACAAGATTATTGAAACTTCAAGGTAAATAATTAAATTATTATTTTTAATTATGTTTTTTTCACTATTTTAGGCATTTCCGAGTTTCATTTTTCTCCGCCAAAAAAATAATACAGGTAGTTTAGGTCTTCAATATATCAGCATTGCCACGCAAACATTAATGTGTTTTCATTTTTACCATGACATATACATATTCTATGGAAATGTTTTATGGTCACAAAAAGATCCAAACCATTGTTACAATCATAATAGTTTTTATAATAATATAATCATTATTTACATATGGGAAACCAAAAAAACTACTGTTCATACCTCTATTAACCAGAGAAAAGAGTGATCTGAGTCTTGAAAAAGGCTTTTCCCTGTCACAATGTACACTGCAATGTCATGAAATCCATCGCAAAAATTTGGCAACCAGCTGAAAAAACAAAAACAAAAATGATTATTAAGGCAATGAGAGTTTGCCTTGAATTTATAATTATCTTTGTGCTATGTGCGAGCTCTTCTTTCCTGTTACTTTCTCGCTTGCTTTAAGAAATGCCATCCCACCCCAAAATGTGCCTGATTGCAAACTGATATGTTCATAACATCACAAAACAGAGACGTACCAGAAAATGAAGACAACTATGATGTAACAAAACTTTCTCCTGATGGACTTTTGAACTTTTCTCTCAGCATCTGTGAAGTAGCCAGTGTTTCTGATGTTCTGTGATACTAGCAAAGAAAAGTGACACAAGTCAGAGTAAAAATATTATCACAATTAATAATGAAGGACTGGAACCCAGTACATGTAAGTGACTACTTTTGGCCGAATTTAGTTTTGCTCTCACAAAATTTTTCAAGTCGCCTGCAGGAATGTGGTACAAGGATTGAATCATAACATAATTTTAAAAAATACCTTTTCTGTAAGCTTTCCAGTAGACGATAGGGAGGCAAATCATCACCAGCAACAATGGAAAAAAGCACACTAAGTAATGGAGTAGAGCGATAGGTCCAGCAGATGAACAACTAAAGTGGAAAGAATGTCAGGATTTAACAGTGAAATGTCATTGAAGGATTTTCTCAGAGTCTCAATCCTTCTAAAATTTCACATTAAAATTATAATTATTATAATTATTATTATTATTGTTATTGTTATTGTTATTGTTATTGTTATTGTTATTAAATAGCATTGCAGGCTTGGGTGATACAAAAATAATTGCTTGGAAAAAAACATTGCCTGTATTAAATAATTATTATTGTTTTAGTCTTACAATGCATTTCTTAAAATAATGCCAATGATGTACAAGCTACCTCGTCAGATATACTACTTCACCCAGGAACTCGTATCAATATTGGTATGGTGACTGGTGACAAACTCCGGGGGTAATGTTGCCATGGACTTGCATCCTGTCCGGAGAAGAGTAGAAACCCTTGCAGTTGCTTCATGTCAGAAACTCGGTAAACACCCAGATGTACTTAGGCTTAGATGTACCACATGTGTGGGACATTTAGGGTGGCTTTTTAATGTCCCATTTTAAGCTTAACCTCCATCCTAGACATCAGCACTACATTGATAAGGCCCAGAAGGCTGAAATAGTTATATGTACACATATATATTAATTTAACAATTATTTGCCCAAGGCAATGTGAATTTTGGTGAATATTTACCGAGATGCAGTTGAGGCAAATAATTGTTTTAGTACAATGTTCAGCCGTAAAT
Source organism: Montipora foliosa (assembly GCF_036669935.1). Classification (NCBI taxonomy): domain Eukaryota; kingdom Metazoa; phylum Cnidaria; class Anthozoa; order Scleractinia; family Acroporidae; genus Montipora; species Montipora foliosa. The sequence goes on along the minus strand of NC_090878.1, from coordinate 15,329,497 downwards.
ATCAAGAAAGAGCAAAACAACGTGCTAAAACACAATAAAAAAGGCACAAAATGTTATATTCACCAAGGTAGCGCGATGAATATATAAACACATTATATTCTTAGAAAGTCTTAGAAAATTCATGTCTTACTTTATTGAATCATCATAAAAAACAGCAAACTGGACACAAGCAACAAGCCAAGCTGCCAATGGCCAGGACAACACGTGATAGATTATACCACTGAAGCTGCAAAATATAACAAAAAAGGTCATTAGGAAAGGGGGGGATGTGGTAAGATATCTTCTCAAATCTACTATGGTTGGGTCACTAGAGATTTTAGAAGTTCAAGCTACAGGCTGATATAAATGAAGTTTAATGATAAATAAAGATATGCTTGTGGTAATGACTGATATTGATGATGATTATAATGACGACAGCAATAAAGGTGAAAATGGTGATGAAGATGATGATGATGATGAATGGCTCAAGTCAAAGAATCTTTAGAGCGAGTTTCAATTGAGTGTCGTAAAACCAAAACCAAAACCAAACTAATTACTTTGGCCAATCAAAGAGGACGGAGACAATCCAGCAAACCAATCAAAACTCGAAGTAATTACACGTAGCCGACACAAAGCACGGGAAAATGTGCATACGCGAGCCATGATTGGTTTTGGTTTCACTTCTGATTGGTTGAAAGAATGGCACAAGAACTTTGAACCAATCACTGAGTGAAGTAATGCAAAACCAAAGCAATTCACTAATATTACTTTCAACACTCAAATGAAAGCTGCTCTACATGTATAATAAAGTTGATTGCCATTTTTGATTGCTGGTGATGCTGATGTTAATGTTTAAGTCAATGACGATGATCAAAGAAGGGGGAAGACATGGGCTTAGAAACTTTTAGTTAGGGTGGTGCGAGGTGATTTTGGGACAAACAAAGCAAAGCAGAGCACCATGGGTAAGATTTTTTGGGAAATTTATCCATGCAAGAAATTTGGTTATGATGTCACGTACGTCTATCTGCCCGTACAGACTGTCGGGGTAGAGGTGGGGAGGCAGGACAGCCTCTGAGGAAGGAAGAGTTCAGGCAGATTTCCTTGGCAGGAAATTGCGTGGCAGCTGTGCATTTGGCAACCAGCGTTTTTCTGGCAGGAAATCATACTAGCGACGAGCCATGGGATAAAGAGCAGGAAAGAGCGCAAGAGAAGAGGCAACAAAATTTCAGAAATTTAAGCAAAGAAATCCTTGAGAGGGGCCGAGGAAGGAGAAGAAGAGAAAATTCCAATGAAGAACACCATAAGCTGAATTAGAAATAGAGGGAGAGACAAAACACTTCTTTACAATGGTTAGCTAAATCTGGTAATGTTTTCCTTCTTAAATTAATATATGCCAGACTGTTTCCATGGAAATGGTCTATACTGTAAAAATACTGAACAAATTGAATGTCACTTTTTAAAATTTTTTTGTGTTCTATTCAACTTGAATTTCCCGAGAGAGAGAAAGAAAATACAGAAACGGGCTGTTTCCATGGAAATGGTCTGTACTGTAAAAATACTGGACAAATTGAATTTCACTTTTTACAAACTTTTTGTGTTTTACTCAACTTGAATTTCCTGGGAAAGAGAAAAAAATACAGAAACAGGCTGTTTCCACAGAAATGGTCCATACTGTAATATCCTGACCAAAACCAGCCCATTAGAGTGCTCCATTTAGCCTGAGAATAGCTTGCCATATAATAAGAGAATTTATTATTCCACTATTACCCCAATTTACCATATTTGGTCAAGAGAATGCGCAAAATATGAGACAATAATACACTGTAGTGTCCCGGATTGACCGGTTTCGAACAGAGCAAATACGCACAGAACAGCAGTTTTTCAATGAAAGAAATTGTTTTCAACGCGATACAAAGCCTGAGAATTTAGCTTGTCATTGCTCGTCTCTCATCATTTCGTTTATACAATCAAATAA
>NC_090878.1:15292543-15312543 GCF_036669935.1 Montipora foliosa | reverse complement strand
GTTAGCCTTCGTCAGAGCGAATCGAGGGATTATGGGTTACGTGTAGTTTTTATAGTAGAGTAGGAGCTACGCTATTGGTGGTAACATGGCAACGTGAAAAATAGGAATATATTAGTTAAATGAAAAGCGTTCGTTAATACCGTGAGGATTAAGGGTGCCAATTTGAAAGATGAATTTTTGTTCCAGATTCTTGCGGCTTTCCGTCGTACCTAGATGTAGGGAAAGGCCGCAGATAGCCATGTGTTTTTTGGAGTGGTTAGGGAGATTAAAATGACGAGCGACTGCTTAGATGCATCCTTGTCATTCTTCTCAACATCGCGAAGGTGTTCGCGGGATCGGTCAGCTAGTCGTCTACCTGTCTCACCAATGATCCCGAGACTGGTAGAATCTTTTCGCAATCTCCACTTATTTCATTCAAACGCGACAAAAACGTAGGCAACTTTTTAGTTAGAAGCGCGCTCAAAACTAACGAGGAACCCGGCACTTTCAAATGCGCGCGCTCGCGATGCAAAACTTGTCTTTTCATTGTTAACACTAGCAAGATATCGGGACCTAAGCGATCTGTTAAGATCACCGATCGTTTCACATGAACCTCCGCAAATGTCCTTTATTGCATAACCTGTACGTTATGCAATAAATTATACATTGGTGAGACAGGTAGACGACTAGCTGACCGATTCCGCGAACACCTTCGCGATGTTGAGAAGAATGACAAGGATGCATCTAAGCCAGTCGCTCGTCATTTTAATCTCCCTAACCACTCCAAAAAACACATGGCTATATCTGCGGCCTTTCCCTACATCTAGGTACGACGAAAAGCCACAAGAATCTGGAACAAAAATTCATCTTTCATATCGGCACCCTTAATCCTCACGGTATTAACGAACGCTTTTCATTTAACTAATATATTCCTATTTTTCACGTTGCCATGTTACCACCAATAGCGTAGCTCCTACTCTACTATAAAAACTACACGTAACCCATAATCCCTCGATTCGCTCTGACGAAGGGCTAACGCTCGAAACGTCAGCTTTTAGAATCTCTGTACGGTGGCCAATTTACATTATCAATTCCGTTGATAAAACCAAATTTTTGTAAATTTACCATTGCCGACCTTATACTTCGAATGGCAGGTTCACTAACAACAGTCATTTTCTAGGTTCCGCAAGTCGGTTCCGCGGTTCCGCGTTCTACAATTTCATAGGTGTGTATTACCATAACAAACAAACTGCGGTTATAAACATAACGCTTAATGAAAATGTTGGCAGTGAGAAACTTCTCCTCTACTAGCCATTTATATTTTTTAAAGCAGATTTAACTAGGTCTGTTTATTTTCATTGTCATTACTTTCCTTATTTGGTATTAGTCTTCATGTTTAAATTCAATTGTACTTTAGGTAACCGTTACTTTTGAAGATGTATGTTGGAGCATACGAAACGTTAAGTTCATAAAAAGTTTCACAACATGCGTTATCTCGTTATGTTTATATCTGCAGTTTGTTTGTTATTTTTAGTCAAGTTGAAATGGCCAAAGAATAAGAGTGTATTGCCATTCTCCGCGACATCCGAGTGACCTGCATGGTCAAAGGAAAGACGTCACTTTCTCCTCGACCCAAAATTAGTTGGTGTGGTGAGGACTTGAGCCCACGATCTCCTGTCTACGTAGCAATTTGGTACGTGGCTCCGTGATATACACGATGACTAATTTGCTCTGAATCACGGTGTATATCAGTTAAATTCAAGGTGGACGATATGGGTTGTACGGACTGAGAGAACGGTTAGTGCGCACGCGCGTAAGTACCCAACAACATTCGCAACAACAAAAGAAATGTTGCATGGTTTTTGAGGCAAAGTTTAAACTCATTCAACATGTTAGCTGTTCACCATTTTCGAACGGATGTTGAAGCAAATATTGAAGCCTTTTGCTCCAAAAAGAGAATTTTCGTACTTCTATGTCCAGTATAGAAGCCTGTCGATTCACGTAAATGCAAGGATACATCTTTATCGTACACGAAGACATCGTTGACGTCACCTGTTGACGAACCAACCAAAGCCTCATTGGCTGTCGCAACAATGGCTGTTTTGTCTCTGTGGTTGGCACACTTGAATAACAAAAGCAACGTCTGTAAGCATATGCCCTCCCTATTCACTGTTAATAAACAATTCGTTTGGTATTTAATTTTTGCCAACCACAGACTTTGCCTTTATTGTTGATACATACATACATACATACATATACTTTATTTAAGGTATCATAAACAAATAAATACAAGTAATACCCTAAAAAGGAAGTTTAAGAGGTTAACCCTATGTAAATAAACTTCCAAAATAAAAATCAAAAATATATGTTTATAAGTGGAACCTAAGAAATACACATGTATGATTTAAGAGCTATTTTAAAACGTCTCAAATTTCCTACCTCAACAACATTGACATTGATAACAGGTTGATAATCAGGTTGTGACGCATGAGGTTGACATTTTGAAGTATGAGTTGCTAAACACAGGTCATTTTGTTAAACCGCCACGCCTGCTAACGTAACCCTTCCTGTCCTGTAAACGTGATTAAGTGAATTCGGGAGAATCGTCGTAGAAGGATTACGCGGGTCACGTCCCATGTCGACTACACAGGAAGCGGTTCAGACATACATGCACCTTCATATCAGAAATCTTTTGAAAACAATCAAAGATATATCATTTGATTATTTGCTTTGCGTATACAAAAAAGTCCTGCTTCTGAAAGAGTAATAAGCCGGCCTTAGGTCGCTCGGACTTGCCAATGAATACGCATCCTTGGAGATCCAGGAGCAGTCGTTCGGGACGGGACCAGAAAATTACCGGTAAAAATTGGGACTGCACGCTTCAAAGCCAGTCCCAGATTTTGCCTGTCATTTTCTCGTCCTGTCCCGTGACTAACTATGCATGCCCCTGGGCCTACGAGAATGTTTCATATTGACTTTAATCTAAATGAAAGGGAGGCAGCTGGAGTCATATTACTTTTATTTTTTTCTCATTGCGTGAGCTAGCGGGTGGAATTCTGCGTTTGGCTCTGGGACCTGAGCGGAATCCTAGCCCTGGTTGCGTGAGCTTGTGTGATAAGCCGGCATTAGGCCAAAAACAGATTTTTTGAAGCCTTTTAAATGTATTTAAAAGTAAACAGTGTTGCTTTACAAATTAATACTAGTCTTATCAGTGAACAGAATCATGCAACTGATCATTGCGGCATTGCCCGATATTTCTCTCTTGATAATAAGCGTCACAGGCCAACTTTCAGCAATGGTTCCCAGCCAGCACATCTCTTAGGAAAAAAAATAATAAACAGGTTATTCACCGGCCTTGGTCGGTCCTTATAAGGAAAAACTGTGCCCTCGGTCTCAAGACCACGACAGTTTTTCCCTATGCGGACCTCCCGGCCGGTGAATAACATATGTGTACTGAATACAATATAATCTATCGACTAAAATTTCAGTTGAATTAATTAACAATCTATCCCTCAAAATGTATGTGTCTTAAATAAATTAATGATAAATAAATATGACATAAATATAAATGTAATAATATTGCAATAAATCATGCATTCTGATAAGCCTGTAATAAATAATAACAAGCCTGTAGTAAAAGCACATTTTTCATCACTCTTGCCAGTTAACAGACGTGAGCATTTATGACAATTTCTTTCGGACAGATTCCAATCTTTCTTGTCTTTTGCTTGAAAGAGAGATATTTGTAGTTTTCCGGTAACATGTTTGACACAGCTAGCGCTGGACTCCTGTAATTCATCGAATTTCTACCTCATTGGTATATTGTAAGGTAGTAATTTGTCTGTATTCATCTTTGTGACAAACGAGTTAAGTCACGATAGGCCAAAATTGCAATAGGATAGATATTTTGTGACAACGACCAGTGGGTTTAGGGCATCGGTCCATGTCGCCAACATTTGGCGATCCTCGTTTTAGTTTCTTGAAAAGTCCTTGAACTACCCGCTTCCCCGTTGACCCGCCAAAAAGGATAGCCACGCCCCTAAAATCCCTATCAATATCTTTCCAATTCCAGCATGAGCTTCCTGAACGGACAAGCAAGTTCATGTTTCGAGAGCCTTGAGCTCTGGTTCGAGAGGAAGGTTACATCAGAGGAAGTGAGATCTTCATGCTCTTTATTTTTGATACTGTTAGACATTGGGACTACAATTATAGCTAGCAGTCCCTTCTCAGAAATGATCGAGCCGCCCTCGATTTTGTTCCCTGTTGTACAGCTTCTTTATTGCAGGGACACACGACTGTCCATGGCCCTCCACGCCCCTGACACTTCAGAAATAATTAAAGACTCCTTTCTGAACCCCAAGTCTCTTTCGGGATGCATGCCTCCCCTGGAAAGCACAACGGCGCATTTATGCGTACGTCGCGAGCTTCACTTTCTAGTTCTGCCTTGCAAGAGAGCGAGAAGCAGTGTCCACTCTCGTGAGTTTTAATGTCATGTCATTTTCAGTTGTAACCTGTTTGCAAATTCCCGGCTTCTCAGCCAACTCTATAATTATTTCTTGTGGCCAGTATAAGCAGGTCGACAGGTCGTAGAAAGATAATATATTTACAACAATTTGGGATTGTTCCAGTAGTTTTTATAAGCAAGGGGTTGGACATACAAGTGTAGGACATTTTTTTTCCGGGAATTTTATTACATGGGGTTCTTCCTGTTTGTAAGAATTCAAAACTTTCGAGTTGAAAAATAAATACCGCCATTTGACGTAAAATCCCCCACGTGAAATGCACGCTCCCCGATTCGGCAGCACGCATTTCGTGACATTGAAAACAAACGGATTTATCTCTTTATCATCCCAAAAAGCCACATGTTTCTAATTTACATATCTTTTCAGTATTGAAAGAATGAAATGATGATAACTTTCAAAGCATTTTTAGCGAATTTCGGTTTTTGGTGCATTTGGAGAGAAGACCTTTGCCCTGAAAATAAATGTCCGTGTGTAAATTTACGTCGACCGGGTGATGTTCGCGCCAGATGTCAATCACGTGACCGACATATATAAATATCGAAGTACCTCGTGTTGGTTGTAAATTTGTGAAGGTTGAAGGTAACAGAGCAACTGTTGACGTCTTTGCCTTGTTATTTTCCACGACGTATCTCGTAGTTTATCCCTTCTTACAGAATATCGCTGTTTTTGGGAGACTTCTGCAAACATGACAGCAACGGAAAGTAATCCACTTCTTGAAAAGTACATGACTCTCGACCAAGGCGAGCGAGTTCAAGTAATGTATGTGTGGATCGATGGCACGGGCGAATCAATGCGTTGTAAAACCAAGACTGTTGAATCTGAGCCCTTAACTCCTGAAGATCTACCCGTGTGGAACTTCGACGGATCTAGTACTTATCAAGCGGAGGGTTTCAACAGCGATGTCTATTTACACCCCCGAGCTTTGTTCAGGGATCCATTTCGACGTGGAAAGAACAAAATTGTCCTCTGCGAAACTTACAACTTCGATCACAAACCCGGAGTAGCGAACTACAGGCTATCTTGTTCACAGGTTATGGAGACAGAAGTAGTCAAGGTTAGTAAAATGTAATGTTAATCGTTGCTTCGCCGGTGGGTGAATGAATTGAAGCACGGAAATTTAGTGCACATAAATAATATCTACGGCTGACCGAATCGTTGTGTTTCCAAATTCGCAAGAAATGTTTTTTGGCGCCAGTTACTAGTCATGTGGAAACTCGTTCGTCGCTTTCCATCGAGGTTTTTAATCGAAATGAATATGAAGATAAGCTTAAATGCTTGCGTATCAACGGGCCGTCCATGTCACACTTTGTAGTTTTCCTCTGCACTGTGAACTGTCGTAAAAAGCTTTTAACCAGATTACTGGAATTACCGGTATCCAACATTTATAACTTCACATGATTGTGTAAATTTCGTTTTGGACCTTGACCTCGGCGAAATACATGTATGTGGATAATTGCAATCTCTTTAATTTCTGTTTTCCTTGCACTTGCGTTTTGTTCGTTTGATGAAATCAGATGTCACAAGTTTTTAACAGATTTAAACGAATATAACAGAGTTCCAAGAAAACATAGCAGGAACAAGCGAAGCGAAAGGGCGCGTAGATCTCCGTAATTAGCATATGTGTTAATTCGTTTTCGTCTGCGCTTGGATTTTCAGCCGAAAGGTCGAAATCAAATGACATTTCTCAGCCATGAATGAAACCAGCGGACATTTCTTTACTCTTCAGTGACAATTTTGGGTCATGTTTTGATTTTGCCTATTTTTACTGATCTCGGTGCCAGCGTCGGTTTGGTTCTTGCGGTCCAGCCACGTGTTCAAAAATTAATGCAAGAGAATTTTGAGTCGGAAATCTTCCGTGGTTTCACGGGAGAGTGAGTTGCTTGACCTTGTCACGGGATATCCACGAGTTGTTTTACCTAATTTTAAAGAAAAGGCGTTTGTCATTTGTGTTCTTAAGCTTGTCACTACCTATTACTGTATCAGCATCTTACGGACCTGCCTTGCATGTCAAAGATAACATTTCATAATTTGCATCAGGGTATGTAGATTGCAAAAGCTAATAATTGATTTGCTTCAGGCATTGTTCTCTGTAGTTATCTTGAGTTATAATTAAAACAAGTTGTTTTACCTAATTTTAAAGAAAAGGCATTTTGTCATTTGTGTTCTTAAGCTTGTCACTACCTATTACTGTATCATCATCTTACGGACCTGTCTGGCCTTGCATGTCTAAGATAACATTTCATAATTAAATTTGCATCAGGGAATAGATTGAGTTACAATGCATCTCAGACAAAAGAACAATACTAAACGGAAGTATTACCATCATTTTCTTCCAATATAAATAAGATCCTTTAATCTACAAAAATGTGCAAAGATGAATAAAATATCCCTACAGTCCCATGGGATACTTAAATGGAAATTCCATGGATACGCAAAACTCTCCAATACAATGTCCATCTACCCAAACAGGCCAAAATAATAATTCGTTTTAGGCAGAACTACAGTAACTGATATATTGATTGCAAGAATGGAAATAAAGAGTAATTTAAATCTTAATAAGGGCAAGAAAAATTTGTCCTAATAAAAGTGGTATTCATTGTGTAGTTCCAGGAAATAGCCATACCTTCCCCATGGAAGGAATTAGATTTTCCCTTGGGTGGGGTTACATTGCCTAATTTTCCAGAGACGAGAGAGGTTACACTCAGTGGTGTTTGAAGTGATATCTTAAGAATTATTAACTGCTCTGTAATTAAAACGGTGAGTTCCCAGCCTGAAGAACTTTAAACTCCCTTATGTAATAGTCTATAAAACCTAATGGAGTTGGGGTTTGAATTAAGGTACAGCAACTGTTATCTTGAAACAGAAATAATGTTAATGTTTTGTTATTACTTTGATTGTTGCATTTTTGAAAGGAAAGCAAAATTAATATTAATTACTCTAGTGAAACAACATAGCATTTTGTGGGTGGTAAAAAATTTTCCTGCCAAATTGCAAGAGTGCAGCAAACTATTCCCTTATCTATTGTGCTTAGGTGCGTACAGTAAAAGCTACTTGATTTTAAGCTGAATTCAAAGACATGGCTACTGGGAATCAGTATTCCAGAGGTTTGGCTTGTCTTTCACTTGCTGTATTGGAAATATATCAATACCTAATCAGAAATTCCTAATTGGAATGACAATTGAATTGTTTTGTCTTGCACCATTTTATTCTAGTGTATGAAAGTCTACCTAGAGGGGGAAGAGCTGATTTCTTTTTTTAACCACTGTAGATTATCTGTTAGCATATACAATACAAAAGCTCAATGGAAAACTCATTGTTGCTATTTGTTGTCCAATGTGGCAATGTTCTTTGAATTCTTTTTTTTTTTTTTTACAGAAAGCTAAGCCTTGGTTTGGAATTGAACAAGAGTACACACTCCTTGACAAAGATGGCCATCCTCTTGGTTGGCCAAAGGGTGGGTTCCCTGGGCCACAGGGTCCCTATTACTGTGCTGTGGGTACTGGTAATGTGTTTGGACGTGATATCGTGGAAGCTCACTACCGTGCTTGCCTGTATGCTGGAGTAAAGATTGCAGGAACAAATGCTGAAGTTATGCCTGCGCAGGTAGGGGAAGTTTATTACAGTGTACATTTTTGCTAGTCTTGTTATCAGTGAGTTGAAATAAATATTTAAGAAGTGAGAAAAACAAAAGACATTGGTGTCCTGGGTTTGTTTTGCAAAACCTCTTAATTTTCTTCGAAGGGATATTTAAGTGCCATTCTCTATTAAAATAGATTTATTTTTACTTGGATTGATATAATTCCTTTTTCTGAGAGTTTTTGGACTTTATAGAAGATTCACTTGTATTATTATCATTATTATTTTTAAAATTAATTAATTAAAAACTGCACAGTTGACTTAAATATTGTTATTGTCTTTTCCAGTGGGAATACCAAGTTGGTCCATGTGAAGGCATCAGCATGGGTGACCAGCTGTGGATGTCAAGATATCTCTTGCACAGGGTGACTGAAGATTTTGGATTCAAGGTCTCTTTTGACCCCAAACCTATGCCTGGAGATTGGAATGGAGCTGGCGCTCATACAAACTATAGGTAAGTACATGTAATCACAAACCCACGGTATCCTGTAGGAGAATGCCTGTTTTATGAGTCAATGAGACTCACAGTCAATATAGCAATAATTAATTGATTAAGCCTAAGCCCTCGTTTCAGTGATTAGGCCTCAGCACTCTCTGAAATGTTATGGGTTAGGGTAACTGCACTAACTCATTGACTCGTAAATACTTAATACTCATCCTGCAGACCTCTTTAGTAATGGAAGGTAGATTACCAGTAAATGTTAGTTAATTTTGTTTTATGCCATCAAAGTCTTTCCAGCCTTTCTACGACACACAATTCAAATTAATTGTTTGTTCCAAAAGTAAGCATATTGTGATATCATGGATACGCAAGGATCTGCCATTAATGAAAATGGTCTGTTTGGACCTGTGCGAGTCATTGTTTGGCAGCAGACCAAACACTTGTTACTATCCTTGTGCCCTACTCTGTACAAGCACTAGGAAGCTTAAGCAAGCTCGATTTTGAGACGTAGACAGCAACCGGAAGAGAAAATTTTGCGTTCCAGGACAGTCGTGTCTCCCAGATTTTTTTACTGATCATCTCTAATGAAGAAAGATACTTGGCAATGTAAATGTGATTGCGTGAAGACCAGAAAAAAAGGGAAACAGTTCACTTCCGGTTGCCATCTGCATCTCAAAAACGCGTGTGCTTAAGCTCCCTACTATGTTGACATAAAAACTCTGTAACTTTTCTCTCAACAGTACTTTGCCTATGCGTGAAGAAGGTGGCATACAGCACATCTACAGTGCCATTGAGAAACTCTCAACCCGTCACTCATTTCACATCAGCATGTATGATCCAAAGGGGGGAGAAGACAACAAGCGTCGTTTGACAGGACATCATGAAACGGCTAGCATCCACAAGTTCTCACATGGTGTGGCTAACCGTGGAGCCAGTGTTCGTATACCTCGCCAGTGTGCGGAAGATGGCAAGGGGTATTTAGAAGATAGGAGACCCGCTTCCAACTGCGATCCTTACAGGGTTACAGAGGCTGTTGTAAGAACAACTATTCTAAATGAGACAGACTAAGTTATTTCTTTACAGGCAGAAGCCAGTCTTTGCAAAGAATCCTTTAAGGTTATTTGACATTAATTTAGTGGGTTTTCCCTGCCTCTCGTGCATTAAAGTAAGTTAATGTTTCTCTGTAGTTAAGAGCAGTTTAACACAGTTAACACCCTGCATTAGAAATATCTCTGGAACTGAAATTGCGTCTCCGTTTGCAGTAATCTTAAGTAATGTTCACACATTAAATGGGCCAAAGGTGAGACAGTGTTTGGAAATTGCACTGTAATATTGCAATCATACATGGAATCTTTTGAAACTACAAACAATCATAATATTATTGCTAAACTTTCAATAGAATAGGAATCAAATGTATTTAGGACAAAAAGTGGCGTTAATAATAAAGTGGTTTCACCAAATAAATCAAGAAGGTTTAAGCAATTATGATTGCTTTTCATTGTGGCAAACATACTATAACACCATAAATGGCAAGAAGTTCACGGAGTTTCGAGTCTGTGCCTTAATTGTTATTTTAAAAATTTCTGAAGAGGCCATTTTTTTTTGGTTCTTCCTACGTTTGCCTTGAAAAGTCCTTAAGGGAACAGTAACAAAAGAGTTATTAATTTTCATATTTCATATACCACATTGGCACCTGATGCAACCTTTTTTTCTGCTCCCTTGGAGTGCTCCATGGGAAGGAAGTAGAGAGACCCTGGCAACGAGGTTGCATTTTGCACTTGACTTTTCTGAGAAAGTCAGATAAATCACCAACAGGCCACCATGGCCAGGGTTAATGGGGACATAGTTTTTGAGTGAATCTAGCTGTTGTTAACCCTTTCAGCCCCGTGGGGTTCCCCATTGACGAGTAAAATCGTCTGGCGTTAGACAGAGTAAAATCTATAAGTGGCACTATTGGGAGTGAAAGGGTTAAATGTGTCAGCCCAGATTTTATTTTAAATGAACCCTCTGAAGAGAAAGGGAATTGTCCTTTCAATCACAGGAGATCTCAGACTTATGAAAGTCAAATTGATAATTTTGTTTTGATTGCGAAGAAAAGGTCCATGATCACTAAGCAACTAACACAGATTCGGCAAGAATGCCTTTTTAACTCCCTGAAAAAGTCAGGGCGTGCCTGACTAAAATTAATATTGGTAAAACAAAATATATTTATCTTCACAGCCGCACAACCAGCCTTGTGTCATTATTTTGTTTTTAGTATACTTTGCTCTAGCTAAGCCGTACCACGTGACACAAATAGACCAAGCACCAAGCACGATCCATTAAGCGTCCACCCTGTCGTTTTGGCAAAAAGTTGAGCATATTTAAAATGAGGGTAAAACCGGAATAAATGTCGCATGTGCATCTTATTGAGCGAACGTGTAATGAGTTGCAAAACTTAGACCAATTCTGGTTTTCCCGCGCTTGTCGCTGGCTTCCTCTATTTGCTTAAATTATTTCGACTTGTGATTGGCTGAGAGTGCATTTCCTTCAGAACGTGATTGGCTCTGTAATTACTTTGTATTTGGAAAGCGTTAACTACTCCGTACGGTAATAATAATAATAATAATACTAATAATAATAATAATAATAATAATAATAATAACTTTATTTCTATAGCGGTATATACAAAAGCTCTATATCGCTTTACAAACTAATTAATATCTAACAATAGCACTAAAAACAAAGATCAATTAAAAACAAGTCTAAAAAGATAAGTTTTCAATCTGGATTTAAAGACATCGACTGACCGACTCAATTTAATGTCCAAGGGAATTTCATTCCAGTGTTTTGGGGCAGCAACCGAAAAGGCCCTGTCCCCATAGCTCTTCAGGCCCACCTTCGGTACTTCTAATAAGTGTTCGCCAGCTGACCTAAGATTTCTTGAAGGGTTGTATGGGACTATAAGTTGACTTAGATACGGAGGCGTCAGATTATTGAGAGCTTTAAAGGTGAAAGGATCTTTAATATTACAATAATCGAAAGAACGAAAATGAACACCTAAAAAAACCTACTAAGAGAAAACGATGACGACTTATTTATACGATTACATTAATTAGCTATTTCGGCCTGGCCTGACATTATTCGAGGCTACCCGCGCGGATCTTAATTATCAACTGAGAGTCGATTTTGAGGAGGGAGGAAAACCGGAGTACCCGGAGAAAAACCCTCGGAGTCAGATTGAGATCAACTGAAACTCAGCCCACACACGCCTCGAGGCCAAGGTGGAACTAGCCTGCTTGCAGGCGGTAACTTTGTATTTTGGTCGCCATATGTATGTGGGAAGATCAGTCACTCGTCCCACCCATCCAATATGGCGACCAAAACACAAAATTACCGCCTGCAAGCAGGCTAAGATTGAACCCGGGTCGCAGAGGGGAGAGGCACGGTTGATAACCGCTAAGCCACCCTGAGCATCGGGCTGCCATGCGGAAGGTCGTGAGTTCAACTCTGGCCGGACCATTACTCAGGGTCTTTAAATAACTGAGGAGAAAGTGCTTCCTTTGTAATGACATATGCAAATGGTTTGACTTTCAAGTCTTCTCGGATAAGGACTGTAAACCGCAGGTCCAATCTCACAAATATCTTCCATGTTCATAACCTCCCTGTGGGACGGTAAAATACCCACACACTAATCGAGAAGAGTAGGGGATGAAATTCCGGTGTTGTGGCTGTCCTTTCTTTGTGAGTGCATGGGTGAGTGGGTATAGCAGGTTCACATCAGCTGAATAGCTGCCAAAACTTCGACCTGCTTAAACAAATAAATAACAAACAAGAATAACAAACAAACCCTGACTCCCCTAAACCTTCGAAATACCTATTGTCAGACGGGGGTATGACTCAGAGGATGCAATATCCAAACACAGTTTTATCATCATCATATCATATATCTTTATTTACCCTCGGATTTTTAGAGTAGCTTGGTGTAGCCAATTTCTCCGAGCATTTACCCTCCCAACCATGATACATCACAGAAGACAGACCACAACACCGGGAACTACATGCCCTACATTTCTAAGCGGCTTAGATATTTACGTTTGAGGTTTTGTGTACGTTTTTAGCTATATCTTTTTTTCTTTCCGATAATTTTTTTTAAACGTTTTTTGATTTAAAGAGGATAATTTGTACACCAAGATTATGCAATAAAAAATATAGGTCACCGTGCTCGTTTAAGAGTCAAGCACCATGCATCGTACCTGTCTATCTCGATTATCGTAGATCGAAACAACAAAATTCTCCATGCGTTTATTCTGAGAGTTATGATTCATTGACAACTTCTCTCGCGTGTTTTGAGAACTATTTCAGCGTGTATGATCGACTTACGCCATATTTACAATGTTGCAAATTTGATCAGTGTGTAAATATCGACACACCATATGCGCAGTACAGGATACGCAGTGCAATACTGAGGAATCCACCTCAAGGACGGTGCCTACTAATTCAAAGGTATCTTTGCCCCGGTTTATGATTACACAGCAAATGTAGATCTTAACAAGTGTTATTGAAATCCAAATAGAATATTAGGGTAACCACGCATTTTTCAAAGATAATTGATGAATAATATTTGTAAAAAGCTCTAAAATATAAAGCAATATATGGCGTTCTTTCTAAAATTGAAGCTTAATTATCTCTCAAAAATGCATGGTTACCCCCAATTTTCTTTTTGGATACCAAGAGTACTTACTAAGATCTACTTTTTCCGGATAGTTTGAAACCGCGCAAAAATATCACTGTATTGGTAAGCTTCACCGATAGGAAACCGAGTATCTCGAGATGCGCAGAACGAATGCGCAATAACAATTGTAGGTACTGTCCTCAAACGATACCGTGCTCCTCCGATATTTTGCTTCGCCAGCGAGGAAAGACTGGGAACTATAACTCATTCAAGCACGTGACAAGCTATTGAACAGCAGATTTTGTATAGAGTGCCAACGTCATTATTTTCGCTGCTTTTCTTATTTTCTGAATTATGAGTGACTTTTTCAGGGGAGCTAGTGGTTGGTTCTCAAGCTTGTGGTTTCCTACATCGAAGGAAAAACTTGAAGAAGCTGAATGTAAGATATTGAAACGTATCAAGCGTCCATGGGAAGGCAAGTTCATTCCTGTAGCTGAAGAGGTAGAAATGTGGACTGTGCGAGTCAATCTATCGCCTTCACACGGACCCCCTCTTGTTTTAGTACACGGCCTTAGTAGTGGCGTGGCCTGGTGGGCTCAGAACTTTAACGCACTTAGCGAGGAAAGAAGCGTCTATGCCTTCGATTTGCCAGGGTTCGGTAGGAGTTCAAGACCAGCGTTCTCTCACGACGATCACCAGGAAAATGAACGTAAATATGTTGAGTTCATCGAAGAATGGAGAAAGGCGGTGGGCTTAAACCGAATGATACTTCTGGGTCACAGCTTCGGTGGGTATGTGTCAACGGCATATGCTCTGAAATATCCCGAGAGAATCCAACATCTTATAACCTCCGACCCCTGGGGTTTTGCTATTCTACCCGCCGGTATGGCCGATCGGCATTCTGATTCCGAACAGCAATACGACTCTCTACCGCGTTGGCTTCAGTCAGGGAATTCTTTGCTGAACACTTGGAATCTGCTCTCTCCTCTAAGAGTTACTGGTCCACTAGGGCCTTGGCTAACTCGCCTAGCACAATTTGACACCAACAAACGTTCATCCGAGTTGTGGAAGGACAAAGACATGTTGGAGTACATCTACCATTGTAATGCCCAAACTCCCACGGGGGAAGATGCATTTCGGAACATGAACTGTTTCTTTTTTTGGTCAAAGTCACCCATGATTAAGCGAATTCCAGAGCTCCCCAATGAAATTCCTATGACAGTAATGTATGGTGCCGGGACATTTCTTGATCATCGCACAGCTTATGAGATCAAGTATGCAAGGCAGAATTCCATGGTGAATGTATACATTGTAGGAGATGCAGGACACGATATTCATGTTGACAACGCAGATGAATTTAACAGGATTCTACGAAAAACAATTGGTGATATTGCAGATGAAGGATTGTTAGCTGTTGACTAATATATGATGAAGCTCACTTACTTTTTCCTGAATCATCAAGGTCGGTTGAAAGGGAGAGGACAATGTGTGGTTGATCTCCCTGTTCAAGAAGTGGAAGTTATTATTTATAAGCTGGATCTATTGATTTGTACACTCATTAAACAGTAAGGGAATGAATGGCAGGGAGGAAAAAAAATGTTTTGCGCTGTTCATAATTTGTTGTAAAGTAAGCGGTAGCTTAATTTTCAAAATATGGATGCAATTTGCTGAAATAACTTAAGAACAAAGAAGTTATCTAAATTCGAAATATGACTGCTATACATACAGTGCTTTGGCAATTCAGAAGTGACTGATTTCACAGATGGTATAACCCCCCCAGGGAGACATTAATTGCAAATTATGCCATTCTAAAAATAATTCATGTTTAATATCACTAATGAAGTCCTAAATAACATTGTGGTAGAAATTATATATTATTAACCATTGACACTTCAAACGCCCTAGGATGCCTCCAGTTTCCAAGTAACATTGTCTGGCATAAGAGTAAAAATAATCTGTCAAGTCTCACCCCAAAGGGGTTAATGAGTTAATAATGTAAGCCTGTGTTTTCTTATGCCAGGGACAGAAAATAAAAAAAAACAATGTTCAATATTAATATTTTCACAATAACAATAACATCATTTTAGTATAAACACACAGGTGATTATACAAAATCGCGTGCTCTCATTGGCTCGCTATCTCGGATTATCAGCCGATAATCACCTCGACGGACAAAATGGCTGCCAGTAGTCGTTTTGCCACTGTAAGTGAAGATGATTTCCCGTTGAAATGTTTTTTTTCCTTTTCTTTGGAAATAATCCCCTGTGTATTTATACTAAAACAATTATTCGCCTCAGGCTCAGGGATTATCGGTGAATATTCAACGATAATCACTTCACCTTTGGCGAATAATTGTTAAATATTGATGAATGAGCAAGGATTTTCCCAAGCTTTATTGGTTAGCGTTATTTGGGGTAGACGAGAAGGACATTTCTTGTTTTAAGTTAACTCTATTTTTAGGAATTTTCTCGTCAATTTAATTTGAAAAAGCATGCTATTACTTAAATATACGCTCTTTATACAAAACTTGTGAATACAGTGCATGGGAATATTACGTTGGTGACCTAATCTATGCAAATCGTGTAATTGTCACAAGATGTCCAATGGCCTTCTCGTCTATCTCTTATAGCATTAACCAGCTTTATTAAGTTCAATCACTGTTCACATTAGCACAAAGCCTTCAAGAAGGGCCAGTATTAAATTACTGTAAATAGCAATGAATAAATAATTTATAAAAATAATACAAACACCAAAAATATAATGCGCTACATGTATTATTAATTAATTAAAAAGTGTCACAAAGCTATCCCTTCTTTTTAATCAATACATTGCACACACAAGCAATGACTAACTCCTCCATCCATACTGGATGTTCTAGCAATGGGTAACAATGTACAGTGTGCTTTTGGACTAACGATACCAAGACAAGAAACCATCATGTATTTTTCGTGCAAAGTTCCTGCACAACTTCTCACAGTGCTTACAGAGGGACTCAATTATAAGTGCATCTCCATAGGCTTCTCAGGGAAAATAAAGTAAACTGACACTTGCTATACAGATTCAATATCATTACCCTTTAGTGTTTAAGGTACTCTAGAGTATTGGCTGATGCTGAAGCAGTACATTCTGAACCAGATCTTTAAATAATACTTGGACCATAATAATTGTAATAATTACCTCGACCGGGCAAACCACATTTTTTAAAACCCAGAGGGCATACAGCTGCTTGAGCACAATGATTGACACAATAATAAATTAATTATTATTGCAGGACACCTTGTAAGTTGACACTCTTTCAATGACAGAGCAAGATAATAAGGAGATTGGGCAGGGTTTACATGTCAGGGCATCAATAGCCCTTATTCACGATAGGGGCCATGTTGGTTTTCAAATTGTCATGCAAATTAGCCATGTGTTATGCTAGGGGGCAAACATTGGAATAAAGGCAAATTGCGGAAAATCGGCATGTCGAAATATTGAATTAACATTGCTAAAAGTACATTTTAGAATTTAGAATAAAGTACCTTTTATAATAATTTTATATCTTTTGATTGCCTCTGACATTTTGACTTTCTACTTCGTTATCTGCTAATTTTTCAGTAAAAAAAATCGAAGTAACTTGAGCAAGCATTCTGCTTTACTACTTAGGTGAACATGAAAAAAATCATCTGTGTGGCTAAAATGTTCGTTATAACCTCTCGAACTTGTGTTGTTTGCCCCCTCAGAAGTGTGTAGCTAATTTGCATGATAATAGCAAATCCAACATGGTGGCTATCGTCAATAAGGTCTATTAAAAAGTGGACATAGGGTTTTTCACAAGATGGAATTGGATTACTCAATCAACGAACACAATGTTTTAGAACGAAAGAGTCATCTTTTATTAATTTTTTTGGTTTAGTTGGTTATTCAAAATCCATCTGTTCTGCAGTGAGAGCCTCTCCCTTGAGATCAGCTGGAAAAAAAAGTGAAATGAAAGGCTGATAAGATACATCACCACTAACAGAATAGCCAGCAAACGCAGACGTTTTCTTGGCCATTGTTCCTCCCTGAGGCTCCCCTCAGGGAGAGAAGCAACGGCCAGAAAATTGTAAAATATGAGAAGGTATTAATTTAAAATAGCAAGAGGCACATGGAGCTGTGTTGGCTAAAACCAAGCTCATACATCCAACAAGCAAGAAAAATTCACAGTTTGGAGTTCAAATTAATAAAAATTAATGATATTATTATTATTATTGCTGCTGCTTTATCAAATTTAAATTCCTTCTGAACAGTGAATTTTACAAAATGGCCAAAAAAATCAAACTGAACAAGCAGCAGTGCGACTCACCTTTTTCTGGAATTGTATGCGATTCTCCAACTTGGCAGTCTTTCAGACTTGCATTCTCCTTGATGTAAGCATGTGTACAAATAATGCTTCCCTGGATGTTGCACCTAACACAGCAGAATGCCAAAAAAAAGTCATTTGAAGCTTTGCCCATAGAATGCCATTACTAGAGAAAAATACCCCCCCCCCCTCCCCTATAAAAAAAAAAGAAGAAAAGAAAAAAAAAATATTCAGACCATGTCATTGTATTTTCAGATATTCTTTCGCTCTTTCACTCCCAAGATTTAAATATTAATTCTCCTCACTGACTGACATGCATTCCTCATTGTCAATTACGGGAATTCATACATTCAAACAAAAACCTGTAGGTGATAAATTCCCTTATTCTCACCACCTGTCTGCTTGACTATGTACTGGTCTTGCAAGGAGAAAATATATATCAATCACTCTTGGGAGTGTATCATAAAAGCAAGTTGATCCCCTTAAACACAAAGACGAATTCTAAATGGCATGGTACCTTAAGCACAATAAGTAAGTGATTTTGTGCAATAAATAAAGCCCCTAACAGGAATATGTCCACAAATTATTATAAGATGACGTTATCTGTCATTCTTGTTCCTGTTTCAAAATCCCCAGTCACTTTATTTGCCCTGGAAATATCTTTTAAGGGTTCCATCTTGGTGTTGCTGTTTGTTGATTGGCCCATCTTGGATTATCGGTTGTGCTTGAATAGATTCAAACAAAACCAGAGCCTGAGATGACCCTCTTTATAGTCCGTCTGTGTTAAAATGAAACTTTCAAATTAACTTACCCATCTTTGATTGTAACATGATCCATGATGACCGAGTTACTGATCTTGACTCTTTCTCCGATGGTGGTGTGTTTACCAATCACAGACTTTTTTATTGAACTTTTTTCACCAACAGATACACTCTCATCCAACATGCAGTCAATTCCCACCTGAAAACATAGTTGTATGAGATTAAAAGAGAGGAGACTGTGAGTCACATAGTAGCAGAGTGTAAGATGCTGGCCCAAAAACATTACCGTCTATGTAGGCACGACAAAGTGGCAGCTGTCATACACTTGAAGCTCTGTGAATGATTCAGATTTGAAAGGGGAACAGAATGATATGATCACAAGCCTCAGCCTGTGCTTGAATCAGAAGCAGTCAAGTTGCTGTGGGATTTTAAGATACAGACAGACCATTGAATCGACCACAACAAACCAGATATTGTTGTTCTTGATGAGCAGTCAAGATCATATGTCTCATAATAGATGTAGCCTGCCACTTCGACACCAGGGTCAAGCACAAGGCGCAAGAGAAGGTTGAAAACTATCAAGACCTTATAAGGTGATTACAATAATACTGTTTTAACTATAAGCAAGGCTAAAAGTATTTTAATACCCATTGACACCTAAACCGGCCTCAACCGGCCGCGCGCGATGACCCCTGAAATACCTAAACCGGCCTCAACCGGCCGTACAAAATGGCGTCTTGATCAGAGTCGATCTTAGGCCTCTACCCAGTCTCCCTTAGGAAATCTCTATTTTTTGTTGTTATGGAGATTTAGTAGGATAATTGACCAATCATTTGCCGTGTTGTGAGCATATTTTGACAGCTGATAAGAGACCTCACAAGGGCTGGCTTTTTGCCCTTTCGACCGCGCGATCAAATTACGCGGAGACAACAGCCGATGCGCCCAATTATGCATCAAACGATGGGGATATTCATGCCTTTTTTTTTTCGGATTCGGAGGATCTAGGGATCTAAGGGATCTTTTATGGTTTTCCTGTAAGAGGAGGGGATACTAGAGACAACAATTTTGATTTAGATGACTTTAAAAGTGACGAAGAAGACGGTGAAAACCAAGCGACCGATGATAAACATGAAGCTCGCTGGAATGATCAGGTCGATAATATTCAAATTCCAGATTTCGTGGCAGCTACTGCTCTTTATTTCGTTTTAGATAATCGTAATGAATTAAATATTTTTCTTAGTTTTCATAGGAGATGATCCATGGGAATTAATAGTAAACGAAACGAGTAGGTATGCCTGTCAAAAACTCTTAAAATCCCCGAGCGCATTGCCCTTTTTTCATCGAGTAAGCCGCGCAGAATTAAAGGCCTTCGTAGCAATTAACGTCATAATGCGCATTGATTAGCTCCCGAATTTAGCTTTATATTGATCAACCGATGGATTTTTTGCAAATAACAAGTCTTTTTTTTCCTAAAACAAATTTGTAATCGAAGGAATTTTCGCCTTCGGTATACCTCGGAAGATCGGTATCTTCAACAAATAAATCAATCCGATCGTGCGTTTATATTCTGCAAATGCGAGAAAACTTCCAGCGATTTTCTCTGTTGTTTTTCTTGTGTTGTGTAAGTTATCTTTTAGTCAAAGTTTTCGAAAGAGCATTTTTGTACACAATTTGACCTTGT
>NC_090878.1:15280043-15282543 GCF_036669935.1 Montipora foliosa | reverse complement strand
ACAGAATCACATTACTCACATTAATCAATATTTAATTAAGCCTTTGTTTAAAGTACATGTGGTATTTTAATTTATTCTAAAGTAATGTATGAAATATAAATTAAAATGAAGACAGCAAAATTAATGTTCAACACAAGACCTGTCTGTTTGCTTCCATATAAAGTGGAACACTGTTCGTTCGAAGACAAGTTCCCGTTTTCATGACATACGCATGACACCGGATGATGTTGTTGTGGTCTATGTCTGTCAGTGTGCCACTCCACGAAGAAAGTTCTTTTGTGTACAATGTAACATCATCCTCTTGCACAAAGTCATAAATGTCTGGAAAGAGAGGATCAGACACTGAGAGGCCCTGCCAGGATGGAGGGTGTAAACAGCAGGTTGCAAGTAATGCAGGTTAGGGTTGCAAGTCATTGTTTCACCAAAGCTGAAACAACCCAAACCTTTACTAATGCTAACATTAGGCCTAAAAAATAATGTTTAAGCCTAAGGTTAGCTTTTTTGTAAAGGTTTGATGGGAAAACAATGACCTGCAACCCTAACCTACAACCTGCAACTTGCACTTTACACCTTCTGCTGCCAGGATGACCTGCATAGCTGTTGGTTCTGTCTGCACACAGTTTCGCACAAAAATGAGAGGGAAAGCAGCCAAAAAGAGCAGCCAAGCTTCAAGTCCCTTTTAGTTATTGACATTCACCTATGTAAGGCCCCTAGCTAGAACAAGTGAGCTTACACTTACGTCTTTTCAACTTAAATGTGCAATTGATTTACACGAAATGGTGGAAAGGTGTAATGCACCCATTGCTTGGCAACAGGCAAAAGGGCAAGTGAAAAATCAGAGTCCTACAATCATGCATGGGCAAAAGTTGTTGAGACACATGAAAATTACCCACTGAAGTTGAATCAACCTTTTTTATCCTTGGTGTAAATTCTCCTCTCTCCCCTCATGAAAGGTAGCCTCCCCTTCCCCCTTTTACGATGTTGGAAACAAATAAACATCCATGAAGCGTTTTGCAACATTGTTTGGGGGAGGGGGGATGGAGAGGGGGGGGGGGGGGGTGACTACAGATACAAAATACTATTCATAATTGTTAGTTCACAAGCATTAGCTTTGGTAAATTGTCTCAACACTTTTGTCCATGATTGTAGGCAGAATTTGTCTACGACTTCCGTAAACACCTGTCGGATCTGCAGGTCGGAGTTCTAAGTACATGTAGCTCAATGGGTATAGAGCCTACCACCAGTGTTTACGGAGATCGTAGGTTCAATTCCCGCCTGTACAGGACTCTGATTTTTCACTCGCCTTTTGCATGTTGCCAAGCAACTTGCATCCTATGCAATAATTATTATTAGTATAAATACACAGGTGATTATACAAAATCGCACGCTCTCATTGGCTCGCTATCTCGGATTATCAGCCGATAATCACCTCGACGGACAAAATGGCTGCCAGTAGTTGTTTTGCCACTTTAAGTGAAGATGATTTCACGTTGAAATGTTTTTTTTTCTTCTCTTTTTTGAAATAATCACCTGTGTACTTATACTAAAACAATTATTCGCCTCAGGCTCAGTGAGTATCGGTGAATATTCACCCCGAATTCGTCTCGGTGAATATTCACCGATAATCACTTCGCCTTCGGCGAATAATTGTTAAATGTATTTAGAAAAACTGTGGCCAAAGTTAAGTTTTTCACTTTGAAGTGTAATTTCATTCTATGGCTTTTAAAATTATTAATTTTTGTGCAACATGCAAGAGGTTATGCACTGCTTACAGTACTAGATTTTGTTGTGATTACTTCATTTTGAAAAAAAATGTCAGTTATGATGATGACGAGACAATGCAATGCTAGAAAAATTGTTTACCAGTATTTACGATTTACAATAAAATCACCTATTTTGCTGCTAACAGATTCCCTAAAATTTCCTTCCATCTCAGCAGAACCAGTCATCACATTTTCCACTTTCTTGGGCTTCTGAAACTGTTTATTCACCAGATAGGGAATGAGTTCCCCCTTTATTGACCTGATTGATCTAAAAGATGAGGTCAAGATCGCAGTTTATTTACATTGTAAGGTAATGAGAAAAAAAAAAAAATTCTCCACTCACCACAGTATGTGACAGTATTATTTTTTTTGCCCTTTCTTCCATCAAAGCAGTTAATGTACCAAACCATTATTGATTTCATAACTGGGGTTTTGGGTATTCCAATGATCAACTGAAGGTGTTCAAGGCTGTTGCCCAACAGGAGCCCGGTAGCCTGGGGCTCCCAAAGAATAGCTCTGGGCGCCTTAATTTTTCACAGCAACACCTTTCACTTCATATGTTGGGCTCCTAAGTTCACAGCGTTAAGCTCTGAGGGCCCCTTTAAAATTTTCTTAGGCAGCGGCCTTGGTGTTTGCAAACTTAAAGTGGAATCTGCCAAGGGTGATTCTACTTGACAAGACTTACATTATTCCAGAAAATAACACCACTTTTTAATAATTATTTATTTTACAGTATA
>NC_090878.1:15270043-15272543 GCF_036669935.1 Montipora foliosa | reverse complement strand
CGCAGTGCAGAAGAGACTAAATGAGTTAGAAATGATGCAGCCTAAATACAAGTACTCGTGTTGCCTTTTGTCAAATGGTTCACTCAAAAAGTAAACGAACTAGGAAGATATTAAATTGTCTAGTCATTTCTGTTAAAACGGAAGAGACTAACTAAAACCGTTCTATGGAAATAAAGATCGGTTCATCTTCCAAACACGAACTGGTATAGTGTGTCACCAAACGGTCCGGTGTGATGTTAATAAATGGCTTATCTTAACTTGACGTGGTTCAGTCCATCGATGTTCAGTGTAATATGAATCGCTTTAACGAAAGGTCAATTGATTTAGTGTAATTACAAATGCTTTATCGGAACAACAAATGACTCATATGGTATGTATATAAATCCACCTAACATGGAGTGGTTTATGCAAAAGACAAATGGTTTACCTTGATGTGAAATGAATTAAAGAAAAAAAACACAAGTGGTTCAAAGTATCGGCAAATGATTCAATGTAATCTGAAACGGTTTAACAAACGGACGATTGAGTTAGCGTAATCACAAATGGCCCAGCAAAACAACAAATGGTCTGAAAAGAACTGAAATCCTACAGTCCACTAAAGAAACGGATCGAACTAAATATGAAATGGTTTATGCAAAGGAAAAATGGTTTTCCCTGATGCGAAATGAAGTAGAGATCAAAGTGCCACTGTCGTTTCTCGTGGATATGAAAGTTTCCGCGATTGTTTAAAATTGGCAGGCTGAAGTTTTCTTTATGTGTGATGTAACAGCTGGATAATTGTGTAACATCACGGGGGGCTCTCATATGCAACTCGATACCCAAAATAATGCAGAGAATGTGAGGTGAGGTGATCATGATCCCCTTTGCTGGAATTCAACCCTGTAAAATAAGTCTACCATTTCTCCAATAGGCATAAGATTACTCTTTGACACATCCTCTATAAAGAGCTGGGAATGATTTCCGTACAGGTCCCTACTTCATTATTCATGCAGAATAAATCCCTGTTTTACTACTCTTGAAAGAACCAATCCCTTTAATAATGCTAACCGTAACCCTAATTACGACTAAAGGCACTGTTTAGGCTTAAGGTTAGTCCCTGTGATAGTTTTAGGTTTTCCAGTATTGCTGTGAACTGTGACCTGCTTTTCCTTCATGCCCCGTGCGTGCGGCACACTTATAAGTTCACTGCGTGGAAGAGTATACCACGCTTAAAGTCTGATTGGTGCATCTTTCATGGGAAACTTTCATGCACGAGTTCATTGCAATTAAAATCGTTTCATATATCCCCTTTTTTGAAGCAAACTTGTGTCTTCGTAATAATCAAGATGGCTACCGAAGTAAAAGGGTCACAGCAATGGAAGATTTGATCATTTGGAAATTGTCCCTGCTTTATAGCCTTTCCAGAGTTGAGCATAGAGTGGTGCAAAGAAAACAATTTACTTTGGTCTTCCGTGTCCAAAACCTGTGTGAAAACGCAGTCAGTTGGCAAAGACAAAGTGCCGCATCGGGAGATGGATCTGTTTCGCGATGTTCAAGAAAAAACTGCAATGGATAGCCTTCAATCCGCCAGAACACATATTAATTTTCTGACCGTAAACTTTCCTTGAAAAAATATTAGCCCTAGCTACCTGTGGCCGGAAAGTTTACAACTGCCTACAAGACAAGGGCTAACATCATCTCACCGCAGTTAACCATCGCCTAAACTTCGTCGACCCATGGCCAGACAAACGAGCCCACAGCAGGGCATTGAAAAGACATGATGGGGAGTGAAACGAAGTATGCCTCGTAGGGGAACATCCATGGATCTCTACCAAAGCTATTTACTTGGAAGTATCATTGAGCATATTGCCGATCTCTACAAAGAGCGATAAATCGCAAAATCCCTCTAAATGCACCGTTCGTGATCCTAAATACAGGAAAGGAAGAAAATATACACTTTGCAGTGTCTCAGCGAATTTTTAAGCAGACAGGAAGAACAATTTCACGATAAAAAGAGCAGGTAGCCATTAAATTTCTTATGACAGTACTTTTATTTGGTTTGTTTGTTATGTTTGCGAATCTGAACCCTATTACAACGATTGCTTGAAACTCCACTTCTTGCGCTTATTCTAAAACTGAAAAATGGGTAAAATTGCAGGAAAAGTGCCGAAATTGCAGGAAAAACTGTTCGATTTTCCGTATTTCAGACAGAAGTTCGACCGACTTTTTTAAAGTCCATATAGACTTAGAAAAAAAACCTCTAAAAAGAAAGAACAAAGCGCCACAGTCCCAAAGGACGTCTATTGTTATCGCTATTGTTTTCTTGAAACAAAGGAGTGTATGCATAATGAAGTAGGGACCTGTGCGGAAATCTTGCCAAGAGCTGTACCATGTGTTCAAAGTTGCTAGTACAGATGACAGGGAAATTTTGAATAAGTTCTGATTTTTGTTGCCAGGTCATATTGTTGATGTCATCAGGTTAGGCAAGTAGAGCAGATCCATTCAGTATTTATTAACACTT
>NC_090878.1:15245043-15247543 GCF_036669935.1 Montipora foliosa | reverse complement strand
ATTGTCATTTTTTCTCCCCTAAATTAAGCGCCGCTCGTAACGGTTTCATTCCTGAGGGACTGAAACACCTTTGTCACATTAAAAGGCATAGAATAGTCGCGAAGTGATCGCAATAACGTGAATTTTTGTTTTTACATGACGTTCTCGTCGTTCCCGTCGTCGTTTCTAAAGCTCCCTATATGACGTTAAGATCTACGACGCGGTCGTCAACGAGAACGCCACAAAACAAGAATATCATTGGTTAAGACGAAAAATAATCGTGCTGCACGTGCGGCACGTATTTTTTGCGGTACACAACGACGACGTGGAATCACCAAATTAGAGGTTTTATAGACAACGTGAGGGCACAAATGCAAATCTTTCATTCAATATTTTTACTCTGAAACCGCTTGTGACAGTTTATTTTTAGGATACTTCTCCCACATTGAACGATGCGAACGCGATGGAATAATCGCAAAAGACTTACGACAGAGCAGAGTTACAATTTCAGGTGACGTTTTCGTCGATGTCGGCGTCGTAGATCTTAAACTCCCTAGTGACCTTTAGCATCGACGACAGCAACGGCAACGAGAACGTCGTATAATGTGAATTCGCGTTATTGTTATCACTTCGCGACTATTCCAAGCATTTTAATGTGACAAAGGTGTGGCAAACCATCAAGAACGAGATTGGTATGAACGGCGCTCAATTTAGGGGAGAAAATGAAAAGCTATCCTCAAGCGCTCACGTTCTCCCTAAAAACCTCAAATTTAGTCATTTCACCGTTGTTAGGGAGCTTAAGATCTACGACGACGACGTCGACGAAAACGTCCCCTCAAAATAGAACTTCGTCCTAGTAAAAGTCTTTCGCGATTATTCCATCTCGTTCACGTCGCACAATGTGGGCGAAGTATCCTAAAAATAAATTGGTACGAGCGGTTTCTGACTGAAAATAGAGAATGAAAGATTCTCTGTTGCATGCTCACGTTGTCGTCAAAACCTAAAATTTAGTGATTTCACGTCGTCGTCATGCAGAGAACCGCAAAAATATGAGCTAAAATCCGTGCTGCACGTGCAGCACGATTATTTATGCTCTTTTAACCAATGATATCATTGTTTTGTGGCGTTTTCGTAGACGTCGTCGTCGTAGATCTTAAGCTCCCTGTTGTTTTACTGACGACGGCAAAGAAATAGACAAAACTGAAAAGATGCACGTGCACTTACTGCTTATTGCAAATTTGTGACGTTCTCTTTGGCGGCGCCGTTGTTGTTGCTAAAGCTCCCTAACGACGTGAAATGATCAAAAGTTTGAGATCGTGTGGGGGACACGAGAACCTAACGATAAATTTTCAATTTCCTCTCTGAATATCCACGCCGTTCTCACCCATTTTTATTCTTGGAATGTGGACTCACACTTTCCATGCCGAGCGACTTGCAGTAATCGAAAAATTATTTCATTAACGGGAAATAATAGTTTTAGACAACGTTCTCGTTGCTGTTGTCGCCGTCCTTGCGTAATTAAGGTCCCTATTATTAATGATAATAAAAGTTACATGCAAGATAAATTAATTAGGAAAAGGAAGATAGAATATGTAAATTGTTCTAATTAATACGATTAAGTTCTTATCAAATTTTTAAATTAATTTTACCAAATTTTGTATTTTAGATTGCATACTTAAAAATGTCTATCACCCATGTTAACTTCATGAGGACTATTTTTCTTCCAAATGGTTATGAAAGAATTTTTTTTACGAGTACTGTTAATTGCGTCGTTGCAAGTGCGAAACTGAATTTTTAACGTGTTCCTTTTTACTCTTAACTACATACTATGTACTTATTGACTGAGTGGGAGGGCCGGACGGGAAAATATATGGACCGAGTGCCATGACCGAGGGTTAAATCTTCTCGTGTCCGGCCCGATCTAAACTCAGTCAATAAGCATTTTAACACTTAGGCTCTTCATACTATTCATGAGCGCTCAGAATATATGACATGTGATTTAAGTAACTTACAAAAAATTATCTAAAATTTTGTTTGCATTTGCTTCTCTGGCTGTAAAATATTTGGATTCTCAGAAACGACGAAATCCTCTAAAATCGCATGCACAGAGCAGTGCGTGCCCCTAATAGGGCCGTACGGCTTTTACCGGCCCTTCTTGTGCTAATGCGTTTTACAATGAAAGTGCGCACAGGGCCGTACCGGCCATATAATAGGGCCGTTTATACGAGGGAAAAGAACTTCAAGCCGCGACTTACACCGGTCGCGGCTTACTTAAGACGCGAACTGGGCCATTTATACGAGTGCGGCTTTCATAAGACGCGAAATCCTCGTAAGAATGGTTCGCGGCCAACTGGTCCAATGATGACGTAATTTATTTTGATGTGTAGTTGTGAGTTAATTAACTGTGAGACAAGATTTGCGACAACAAAAGATAAATGGCTCGAGTAAGCAAACAAGCGAAGAAAAATTATTAAACTTTAAGTTTACATGTAATCCAGTATCGATCCAGTAAAGTCGTAAA
>NC_090878.1:15222543-15227543 GCF_036669935.1 Montipora foliosa | reverse complement strand
TATATTCAGATAAGGTCTATAAGCCATAGACCCTTTTTCTGACAACACTTACTCATAAATATTTTTATGGGACATCGAGGAACCCACACACTGTTCAAGAAGAGTAGCTCTCCAGTGTTGGGGTCTGGCTTTGAATTGTCCTGTAGAATTTCAGCAGGTCCACATCAGCTGACTTATAAGCTGCCAATATAAAAGCTAATCTTATAATTTCAACAAATAAACAATTTTACCTCTTAAGTGGAATCTGATTTAGGAGTTATGCATTTTTTCATTTGTTTCTTTTTTTTTAGGTCTTTATAACTACTGATTCACTGTAAAGAAGAAGTCATGAATTCATGGATTTGCCACATGAAATCCCTTTTTTTGGCAATTGTATGCATTGCCATTTTCATATACATGCATTTAAAGAGTGATGTGTGGAATGCTAACACCCAGTTGGCTTTCTTAGATTCAAGAAATTTGACCAGGAAAAGCTCACGTTGGCAGCACAAAACAGGAAAGCCAACTAGGGTGTGGAATGCTAACACCCAGTTGGCTTTCTTAGATTCAAGAAATTTGACCAGGAAAAGCTCTGGTTGGCAGCAGAAAACAGAAAAGCTAAGTAGGGTGTGGAATGCTAACACCCAGTTGGCTTTCTTAGATTCAAGACATTTGACCAGGAAAAGCTCTGGTTGGCAGCACAAAACAGGAAAGCGAACTAGCTTAACAATAAATAAAAAAAAAATCAAGAAATTTGAGTAGGCAATACCACACAGGACACCCAACTGGCTCAACAAGTATCATAGACACCTCAAGTAATTTAAAAAGAGCAAATGACCACTCAATAACACTTTTTGTGAGAATGGCAGGTAAACTGGCGAAGCACAGGCATCGCTACTACTGCGATTTATTCAGAACTACTGTTCTCTATTGGCCACCTTCCTATGGTAAAACAGTCGTTGTGCTTGACGAGGAGTCTGAACTTGACCACATGTTTGGGGAGAAAATTAAAGTCCAAACAAAAGATTTCTTTCCAGAGTACAAGCTTGAAGTATTGTATGAAACACTGCCAAAAGACCCAAGTGTGTTGGATTTCCCTGGCTCTCCAAAACCGCCAGGTTATAACCGCCAGCTATGGAGCAGTTTTTTCATTGATCTGTACACCAATGATTCAGTTGTAGCTTGGATGGATAATGATGCTGCCTTCATCACACCTGTAACAAAATCTTCAATTTTTAGTGGTTCAAAGTTGCGGGCCTTGGGCTGGGATTGCTCTATGGGACAGAAATGGGTTAGGGGTTGGGCACGAACTACAGAACTGGCGTTAGGATTTCCATATGTCGCAGACTTTATGACATACTTCCCAGTCTACATTTATCGTGATACATTCACTCACTGTCGAGAGCACATCCTGAAACGTTTCAACACGCATATCTTCAACGAAGCTTTCAAACAGTTCTATTTTGACTTCCTCTCCCCTGTCAGTATTGTCATGAGCTATGCTTGGTATTTTGAAAGAGACCGATATGATTGGAACATGAAGATCTGCTCTGATTTGAATAAGTACAACAAAAAATTTCCTGCTGGTCATACTATTGGTCTAGAGCACACAGAATCGGTATTATCTGAGCCACAAACAACCTTTCATGTACCTTATGCAGAATCATTGTTTTCAAATGTACTCGTCAGCTACTGCTTATCACATGAAGCCTCAGGGAAAAAGATGGATGTCTGCTCAAAGCATGACTTTTCTCTGAGTGATAACTTTGATCTCCTACAGCATGATCTCCAAGGAATTGTATCTCTACCAGAACATCCCTGTTCTGGTGACAAAAGAAATTTTTGTTTGCAAGTCCTAGAACGTCATTACAAACAAGTTGGTGCTGAGATTAAAAAAAATAGGCGTAAAGTGGACTGGCATAATGTAGAAACTGTTGAAAGGTTAGCAAATGGTGTGGATATAAAATGTGAGGCCATAACGTTTCAAAGGTAGTTCAACCTTGAACGGGTTTATTCTAGCGATTTTAAATAGGCTTTGTGAAAGTTTATTTTTTAACTAATGATGATGACCTTCATTTAAGTGTTGACTATCTTTAGTTCTGGGGCACTGTACTCAAATCAAATCAAATCAAATCAACGCAGATCAAATCATAGGTTGGTTTATGAGGAGAAGTAAACTGGAGTACCCAGAGAAGAACCTCTCAGAGCAGAGTACAGCGCCAACAAACTCAACCCACATATGATGCTGTTAATGTGTCTCGGAATGAAACCCAGGCCACATTGGTGGGAGGCGAGCGCTCTCATCACTGCGCCATCTTTGCTCCCTGATCAAGGGATCAATAAATTATTGATTTCATGTTCCACAAGAAAAGAAGTAGATTGCTATTATCAGGTACTATTGAAATCTTTTCTGGCCACATTCAGCTACGGAATGTGCATAAAAGTTGTCTGTGACAGTTTTTTTATCCTGTAACTCAATAATTTTAGCAAGGGACTTTTCTCCGCGCAAATAATGTACGTTACTTCTCCTTGTCCGCTATGACAAGGTAATTAACGATAAGTGGCGTTTATTGTGGTGATAGTTCTACAGTACTGTACAAACAGCCCAGTTACCTTGAACTGGACTTCTGTGACATAGCCACTTACCATAGCTCTGGTAAAGACTGATTACAACATAATAAACATGCAAAACTCACTGCTACTACCACCACCACCACCAGTATTATTGGGGAGTTTAATATCTACGACGCGACAGGAACGAAAAGGTCACAAATTTTGCTAATTAAAAAAAAACACAATAGCTTTGCACGCTCTGCACGTGCATTTTTAGTTTTTGTACATTTCTTTCACGTTTTCGGCAAATCTGCGACGTGAAATGACCAATTCTCAAGTTTTACGGAGAGCGTGAATAAAAGGCAGGGAATTTGAATTTTGTGCCGTAGATTCAATGCCGCACCTCTTAATTCAGTTCCTGGAAATTAAAGTTACCCTAGTTTTTAGAAGTTAGACAAGCCAACATAATGACGAAAAAGATTAATAAACCTGAACTTGCAATTTAAGATGACGTTTTCGTTACCGTCGCGTCGCAGATCTTAACTCTCTATTAGAAGGCTTAAGCAAGGACGACGAAGACAGCTACGAGCCGTTCTTGTGTACCAAGGATTGCGCAACGAGCACAGATATCCAGCTGAAAGTTGAGGGCACCACTGTTAAAGAATAAAAGCAGGTGTCTGAAATACTTGTGGATTACTTCTCCACTATAGCTGATGGGATCGGTGGTAACAACACCAGGTTCAAATCACTGAATGATTTTAAGGACCATCAAAAGAAAATGAGGGGACAGAGAGGGAGGCTCAGGGCATTGGCCGGGATATGTCATGTCCACGAAAGTTATTTTTAGACGAGCGAAAGTCTTTGTTCTAGCGGAAGTCTGTCTTCCGAGGCGTCCACATGCACAAACGTCAAGTCCACTTCGTCCGCCATTACATGAAATCTTTGCTTTTCTTTCAAACATCAGACCGAGGTTGACCTGTATGCGGACGTCTCGGAAGACTGCCACTCGTCTAAAAATAACTTTCGTGGACATGACATATCCCAAGGGCTGGACCGGGAGCCTCCCTCTCTGTCCCCTCATTTTCTCTTGGGACCATCCAAGTGTTCTTAGAATACAATAGAAAAGTGAAAACTGGTCACGCAATCTTGAAGTAAAACCTATCACGCAAGGACATGTCCTAGCTGATCTAGAATCATTAAACACCAACAAGGCCACTGGCTGTGACAATATCCCGGCCAAAGTATTGAAAATTGCAGCTGATGAATTGGCCAAACCACTTACCGCTCTTTTCAATTCATGCATACTTACCTGTGTTTGGTCAAGTGATTGGAAGCGCGGAGTTTGGACTCCAGTCTACAAAAAGGATGATAAGAACTCCAAGGAAAACTACCGCCCTATAACTTTCCTGCAGTGTGTTAATCTATCTCTAAGGTCAGGAGTCATGCCCACTTTGTGGAAATCCGCTAACATCACTCCAATACATAAGAACAATAATAAGGAATTTGTGGAAAATTACAGATCAATTTCCCTGTTACCTATTCCAGCAAAATGTTTGGAGCGTCTTGTGCATACTGCTATTTATGCACATGTTCTGAGTGGCAGCATGGATTCGTAAAGGGGAAATCTTGTGTGAGACAATTGGTCCTCACTCATTATCACTGGGTCACAGCTTTGGACGAGGGACGACAGGTGGATGTTGCTTTCTTGGACTTCTCCAAGGCTTTTGACAGAGTGAATCATTCAATCTTACTGCGGAAGCTCTGTAGTTTTGGAATTTCTGGCTCCCTACTACAGTGGTGTAAGAGTTACTTGAGTAATCGTTGGCAAAGAACTGTGTTGGATGGTGTCTCCTCCACCTGGTTAGAAGTTCCGTCTGGTGTCCCACAGGGCTCCATTTTGGGGCCGTTATTTTTTGTAGTTTTTATTAGTGACTTACCCGATGTCGTTCTCTCTGGAAATACTATTGCGCTTTTTGCTCATGATTGTAAAATTTCAAGAGTCATTGATGATGCTAGTGATCAATTTTGTTTTCAGCGGGACTTGGATAATCTTCATCAGTGGAGTATTCGCAATGCCATGGTTTTTAATGTCAAAAAGTGCAAAGTTATGAGATTAACAAAGAAAAGGCAACCTTTAGTCTCTAATTATTCCTTGGATAATTCTCCTTTGGAAGAAGTTAAAGAATTCAAAGACTTGGGAGTTACAACTACTGATAATTTTAACTGGAACTCGCACATTGATATTATTGTGTCGAAAGCAAATAGAATGTTAGGGTCAATTAAAAGGACGTGTAGAGGTCTGGACGATACTAAGACTCTGAGAACTCTCTACTGCGCATTGGTTCGATCGATTGTTGAATACTGCTCTGTGGTATGGTCACCCTATACCAAAAAAAACATAGAAAAAGTTGAAAAAGTACAAAGAAGAGCAACCAAGTTCATTTTGAAGACTGAGGACGATTATGAGA
>NC_090878.1:15215043-15217543 GCF_036669935.1 Montipora foliosa | reverse complement strand
ATGCTCCTAAAAAGGTGTAACGTTATGCTCCTACCTAGGAGCAGTCGTGGCTCATTTGGTTACTGCGCGGCTTCCCGAGCTAGATTACAAAGTGTGCGCACGCGCCCTGCTAAAGGTAAACATACATACATGCATGCATGCATAAATTTATTGCGTAATTCTGCCATTCATTGACCGGGGAACATTTACGCATGCGCCGACGGAATCTTTGAAAAAAAGAGAAAAACGCAGTACCAGTACCTCCTCCGTAAGAACTCGATGGCTTAAATATACAAGCAAAAAGTCATTTTATCTGTCATGTGGTAAGCACTGAAAGTCGCAGATTACAAAGCTGTGCGCACGCGCCCTAGTAAAGGTAACACACATACATGCATGCATGCATAAACTTTATTTTATCTCGAATTTTAGGTTAACTACAAGAGCTAATATCTTCGAGAGATTACGTTTACAGCTAAAATGCATAGCATATACAGATACATACTAAATGCAGAATATTTGAAGATATACCAATTAAACAGAAAGGCCGCTGTACAAAATGCGGCAATGGATTCTCTTTTGAAACCAGTAAACTCAGTGGTACGGATAAAATCAGGTAACGCATTCCGCAACTTAGCTGATACGTAAGAAAAAAAAAACTAAGAAAGAAAAACCCTCCAAAGAAAAAAAAGAAGACTTTTGTAAAGTACTATGAGGAGATTTTTAACGCGCTCCTTGCATAAAGATGTAGAGTTTGACTTTACCAGTAAGAGAACACGTAATCTGCAAATATAAATCTGGTTATTCTCTCATTTACATTATACCGTTCCTTTGACCCGAGGATCACAGCAAAAAAAAGCACAAAGATGTCGTGAATTTTCTATGACAAAGATTTGTTCAGAAATCAAAAGTCTTCGTTAACTGCACACACCAGGGTTACTGCTTAGTATCTGGCTGGAAATCGTCTTCACACTTTTTACCCTGGCTGCGCCTCGGCCATTTGATGAGGGCCAGTCTCGAGCTTCTCAAGTTGTCTCCTTCTTGCCCAAAAGAATTCTGGGTAATTCTGCCATTCCATGACAAGGGAACATTTACGCATGCGCCGACGGAATGTTTGAACAAGAGAGAAAAACGCAGTACCTCCAGACACCGGCGCTGGAGCGTCGTACCAAACGAGTCATCCCGGGATTTCGGCCCGTGCGATCGCTTTTGGACGCAGTTGGCCCTTCACTGCTTTCTGCTACCGACCTTGCCTCCCGGTACGGCATTGAGGGAGAGATATGTCGGCCCCTAAACCATATGTGACAAATCCCACGCCTACTCACAGCTCCAAACCGCCCTTGTCAATTTAACGTAAGAATTCGATGCCTTAAATATACATGGCAAAGTCATTTTATCTCTCATGTGGTAAGCACTGAAAGTCGCAGATTACAAAGCTGTGCGCACGCGCCCTAGTAAAGGTAACATACATACATGCATGCATGCAAAACTTTATTTTATCTCGAATTTTAGGTTAACTACAAGAGCTAATGTCTTGGAGACATTACATTTACAGCTAAAATACATAGCATATACAGATACATACTAAATGCAGAATATTTGAAGATATACCAATTAAACAGAAAGGCCGCTGTACAAAATGCAGCACTTGATTCTCTTTTGAAACCAGTAAACTCAGTGGTACGGATAAAATCAGGTAGCGCATTCCGCAACTTAGCTGATACGTAAGAAAAAAAGACTAAGAAAGAAAAACCCTTCAAAGAAAAAAAAAGAAAACTTTTGTAAAGTACTATGGGGAGATTTTGAACGCGCTCCTTGCATAAAGATGTAGAGTCTGACTTTACCAGTAAGAGAACACGTAATCTGCAAATATAAATCTGGTTATTCTCTCATTTACATTATACCGTTCCTTTGACCCGACGATCACAGCGAAAAAAGCACAAAGTTGTCGTGAATTTTCTATGACAAAGATTTGTTCAGAAATCAAAAGTCTTCTTTAACTGCACACACCAGGGTTACTGCTTAGTATCTGGCTGGAAATCGTCTTCTCACTTCTTAC
The DNA here is from genome assembly GCF_036669935.1 of Montipora foliosa. NCBI lineage: Eukaryota > Metazoa > Cnidaria > Anthozoa > Scleractinia > Acroporidae > Montipora > Montipora foliosa. The sequence continues at coordinate 15,215,508 of NC_090878.1, read as the reverse complement.
CCTGGCCGCGCTTCGGCCATTTGATGAGGGCCAGTCTCGAGCTTCTCAAGTTGTCTCCTTCTTGCCCAAAAGAATTCTGGGTAATTCTGCCATTCCATGACAAGGACACATTTACGCATGCGCCGACGGAATGTTTGAACAAGAGAGAAAAACGCAGTACCTCCAGACACCGGCGCTGGAGCGTCGTACCAAACGAGTCATCCCGAGACTTCGGCCCGTGCGATCGCTTTTGGACGCAGTTGGCCCTTCACAGCTTTCTGCTACCGACCCTGCCTCCCGGTACGGCATTGAGGGAGAGATATGTTGGCCCCTAAACCATATTTGACAAATCCCACGCCTACTCACAGCTCCAAACCGCCCTTGTCAATTTAACGTAAGAATTCGATGCCTTAAATATACATGGCAAAGTCATTTTATCTCTCATGTGGTAAGCACTGAAAGTCGCAGATTACAAAGCTGTGCGCA
>NC_090878.1:15002543-15210043 GCF_036669935.1 Montipora foliosa | reverse complement strand
TCTTTACGACGCCGCTTATTACTAGTTTCCTTATATGCTTTTTTACATGATTTCTTTTTTCTAAGTTTAGGAAGTATTTGGTACTTTTCTCGCCGTGTTCATGCCATCGTGCTCGGGCACGGATTATTATTCCGTTGACTTTTTCATCATAAAATGATTCGAGCTTATCCTTAGCCGCATTTAAATTGTCGCCATTCGAATCATTGGGGTTCGTTTCGAAAACCTGTTTCGCTTCAGTATATTCTTTTTCAAGTTTTGATCCTCTTTCGTTTCTCTCCTTTGCCTTCTTTTTGGAATATTTTATAGCATGAGCTCTTATGTTATATTTTATCCAATCCCAAATGTTACGGTGGTCTGAAAGTTCTTTTCGGCCTTCCGTGATCCAAATTGGTACCATTTTTGTAAGGTCATCAATGTACTCATCATCCTCCAATATGGAGGTGTTCATCTTCCAGAACCCAGGACCCTTAGCCTCTTTGTCCACGTTCCCAAATTCTAAATAGATAGCAGAATGGTCAGTTCTGATGGCGGGGATTATATTTGTGGCTTTGACCCAGTCGTGTAAATTATTAGAGATCAACCAATAATCCAGGCGACAAAATATCGGCGGAAATTGTTGACTCCAGGTAAAACTTTTAGTTTGTGGGTTTTTAACTCTCCATATATCTACAAGATCTAATTGACTTTGGACATCATTGATGGAATTTATCACAGATTTCCTAGGTGTCATTATGCCACCTTTTTTGTCCAGTATAGGATTCAGAGGACAATTGAAATCACCTCCAATCACAATATTTTCTTCTGAATCTAAATTTTCGGTCTGCAGCTTAGTTAACACATTTTTGAGGAATTTAATAATGTCTTCGTCTTTGTTTGGTGCATAAATGTTTACAAGAACATACATTTTATCTTTGATAGCGGCTTTAAGAACTATATACCTCCCCGATGTATCTACAATCTGAGAGTGAATAACGCAGTCAAGACCTTTTTTGATCAAGATTGCAACACCTCGAGAGTTTGAGCTCCCATGGGAGCAAATAAGTTCTGCACCCCATTCGTTTTTCCATTTTAAGTGTGTTGACAATGTCGAATGAGTTTCTTGCAGGAATATTATATCCGAGTTTCGTTTCCGACACCACGTGAAAATTGTTCGCCTTTTTCTGAAATTGCTTAGTCCCCTCGCATTGAGAGATAGTAGATTAAGAGAATGATCGGTCATTGTAGCTGAATCGGGGGAGTGATGTTATAGAAGAAGTCATATAAAACGAAAATGAAAACGATGGTATAGCAGAGTGCAAGAAAGTATAATGCATATAAACCGATAATATTCGCCTAAAACAAATTATTAATCTACAAAAAAACATACAGTAACGTATGAAGTAAGAAGTTTCCGGAGCATTCACATTTCTAATTAAACAAGAAGGGTTAAGTAGTTTAACACTTTTTACACACATAAACCTTAAACTAAATTAAACTATAGATGTGCTGTCGCGCTGTGACCGCTTTGGCTTTGGTTTCCGCTGTTTCTTGTGTCCATAATGAGACCATAGTATGGGAGATTGGTTGTTTCTTCACCTCTGTAGATTTGCCCGTTTATAATTAGCTTATCAACTTTAAAATAGGCTGTTTGCTTTCTCTGTTTGGCCTTTTTCAAGATGGGATATAACGTTTTCTGTATTTCATCAATTTCCCGGGGGAAATCATTCGCAATTGAAATGTTGGTGTTTTTCAAGTTTTTAACAAAAGACCAAACATACTCCTTGTCTTGAAAGAAGCTGAATTTAGCTATAATAGGCCTAGGTTTGGAGTTCTGTCCTCGACTGGTATTCTTCTTAGTAGTGATGCGGTGAACGCGTTCGAAACGGATTTGTTCGATATCTTCCTCTGGGATCTTAAGTTTATCGCGCATCACTTTTTTTAATTGATCTTCAGCAGAAGTTGACTCACCTCTTCCTTCTGGAACATTAAACACTTTTAAATTTTCACGTCTTGTGTATGCTTCTAACTTGATGTTGCGGCATTCAAGATGTTTTATTTTAGCATTGAGGTCTTCCAGATTCTTTGCGTGGGTTTCCAGTGTTGCACACGTGGCGGTTGAAGACAAATTCAGGTCGACGATGTCTTTTTGAGCGAAGTTCAGGCTTTCTTGTAAACTTTTGTTTTCTTTTTCCAATTCTACCACTCTACCTTGCATAGCCTCTAACTCGCCGAGTCTTGTTAGCACTTTGTCAAGCTTTTCACTGACTTCATCTAGTTTGCTAAGACAATGGCCGTCGGCTTCATCGAACGCATCTTCCCCGTCAGTCTGTGAGCCGCTTTCCCTTAACCGTTTGCGACTATCGGCTCGGGCGTCTTCTTTTCCCATGTTCTTTAAGCGAATGAAAGCCAAGCAGCCTTCGTTGATTACATTATTTTACAAGCTTTAAATTTCATCTAAAGGAGCTAGCAAGAACACGTCCGCCTTCGACGAAGGCCAGGTTACCGCTGAGGTTTGTAAAGTACTATGAGGTGGAGGAAGTTTGAACGCGCTCCTTGCATAAAGATGTAGAGGTCTGACTTTACCAGTAAGAGAACACGTAATCTGCAAATATAATCTGGTTATTCTCTCATTTACATTGTACCGTTCCTTTGACCCGACGATCACAGCGCGAAAAAAGCACAAAGTGTGTCGTGAATTTTCTATGACAAAGATTTGTTCAGAAATCAAAAGTCTTCTTTAACTGCACCACCAGGGTTACTGCTTAGTATCTGGCTGGAAATCGTCTTCTCACTTCTTACCTGGCCGCGCTTCGGGCCATTTGATGAGGGCCAGTCTCGAGCTTCTCAAGTTGTCTCCTTTTGCCCAAAAGAATTCTGGGTAATTCTGCCATTCCATGACAAGGGAACATTTACGCATGCGCCGACGGAATGTTTGAACAAGAGAGAAAAACGCAGTACCTCCAGACACCGGCGCTGGAGCGTCGTACCAAACGAGTCATCCCCGGGTATTTCGGCCCGTGCGATCGCTTTTGGACGCAGTTGGCCCTTCACTGCTTTCTGCTACCGACCTTGCCTCCCGGTACGGCATGAGGGAGAGATATGTCGGCCCCTAAACCATATGGTGACAAACATCCCGCCTACTCACAGCTCCAAACCGCCCTTGTCAATTAAACGTAAGAATTCGATGCCTTAAATATACATGGCAAAGTCATTTTATCTCTCATGTGGTAAGCACTGAAAGTCGCAGATTACAAAGCTGTGCGCACGCGGCCTAGTAACGGTAACATAACACACATACATGCATGCATGCATAAATTTATTTTATCTGGAATTTTAGGTTAATTACAAGAGCTAATGTCTTGGAGACATTACATTTACAGCTAAAATACATAGCATATACAGATACATACTAAATGCAGAATATTTGAAGATATACCAATTAAACAGAAAGGCCGCTGTACAAAATGCAGCACTTGATTCTCTTTTGAAACCAGTAAACTCAGTGGTACGGATAAAATCAGGTAGCGCATTCCGCAACTTAGCTGATACGTAAGAAAAAAAGACTAAGAAAGAAAAACCCTTCAAAGAAAAAAAAAGAAAACTTTTGTAAAGTACTATGAGGAGATTTTGAACGCGCTCCTTGCATAAAGATGTAGAGTCTGACTTTACCAGTAAGAGAACACGTAATCTGCAAATATAAATCTGGTTATTCTCTCATTTACATTGTACCGTTCCTTTGACCCGACGATCACAGCGAAAAAAGCACAAAGTTGTCGTGAATTTTCTATGACAAAGATTTGTTCAGAAATCAAAAGTCTTCTTTAACTGCACACACCAGGGTTACTGCTTAGTATCTGGCTGGAAATCGTCTTCTCACTTCTTACCCTGGCCGCGCTTCGGCCATTTGATGAGGGCCAGTCTCGAGCTTCTCAAGTTGTCTCCTTCTTGCCCAAAAGAATTCTGGGTAATTCTGCCATTCCATGACAAGGGAACATTTACGCATGCGCCGACGGAATGTTTGAACAAGAGAGAAAAACGCAGTACCTCCAGACACCGGCGCTGGAGCGTCGTACCAAACGAGTCATCCCGGGATTTCGGCCCGTGCGATCGCTTTTGGACGCAGTTGGCCCTTCACTGCTTTCTGCTACCGACCTTGCCTCCCGGTACGGCATTGAGGGAGAGATATGTCGGCCCCTAAACCATATGTGACAAATCCCACGCCTACTCACAGCTCCAAACCGCCCTTGTCAATTTAACGTAAGAATTCGATGCCTTAAATATACATGGCAAAGTCATTTTATCTCTCATGTGGTAAGCACTGAAAGTCGCAGATTACAAAGCTGTGCGCACGCGCCCTAGTAAAGGTGTAACATACATACATGCATGCATGCATAAACTTTATTTTATCTCGAATTTTAGGTTACTACAAGAGCTAATGTCTTCGAGACATTACATTTACAGCTAAAATACATAGCATATACAGATACATACTAAATGCAGAATATTTGAAGATATACCAATTAACAGAAAGGCCGCTGTACAAAATGCTGGATTCACTGATTCTCTTTTGAAACCAGTAAACTCAGTGGTACGGATAAAATCAGGTAGCGCATTCCGCAACTTAGCTGATACGTAAGAAAAAAAGACTAAGAAAGAAAAACCCTTCAAAAAAAAAAAAGAAAACTTTTGTAAAGTACTATGAGGAGATTTTGAACGCGCTCCTTGTTTTCATAAGATGTAGAGTCTGACTTTACCAGTAAGAGAAACACGTAATCTGCAAATATAAATCTGGTTATTCTCTCATTTACATTATACCGTTCCGTTGACCCGACGATCACAGCGAAAAAAGCACAAAGTTGTCGTGAATTTCTATGACAAAGATTTGTTCAGAAATCAAAGTCTTCTTTAACTGCACACACCAGGGTTACTGCTTAGTATCTGGCTGGAAATCGTCTTCTCACTTCTTACCCTGGCCGCGCTTCGGCCATTTGATGAGGGCCAGTCTCGAGCTTCTCAAGTTGTCTCCTTCTTGCCCAAAAGAATTCTGGGTAATTCTGCCATTCCATGACAAGGGAACATTTACGCATGCGCCGACGGAATGTTTGAACAAGAGAGAAAAAACGCAGTACCTCCAGACACCGGCGCTGGAGCGTCGTACCAAACGAGTCATCCCGGGATTTCGGCCGTGCGATCGCTTTTGGACGCAGTTGGCCCTTCACTGCTTTTCTGCTACCGACCTTGCCTCCCGGTACGGCATTGAGGGAGAGAGATATGTCGGCCCCTAAACCATATGTGACAAATCCCACGCCTACTCACAGCTCCAAACCGCCCTTGTCAATTTAACGTAAGAATCGCGATGCCTTAAATATACATGGCAAAGTCATTTTATCTCTCATGTGGTAAGCACTGAAAGTCGCAGATTACAAAGCTGTGCGCACGCGCCCTAGTAAAGGTAACATACATACATGCATGCATGCATAAACTTTATTTTATCTCGAATTTTAGGTTAACTACAAGAGCTAATGTCTTGGAGACATTACATTTACAGCTAAAATACATAGCTATACAGATACATACTAAATGCAGATATATTTGAAGATATACCAATTAAAACAGAAAGGCCGCTGTACAAAATGCAGCACTTGATTCTCTTTTGAAACCAGTAAACTCAGTGGTACGGATAAAATCAGGTAGCGCATTCCGCAACTTGCTGATACGTAAGAAAAAAAGACTAAGAAAGAAAAACCCTCAAAGAAAAAAAAAAAGAAAATTTTGTAAAGTACTATGAGGAGATTTTGAACGCGCTCCTTGCATAAAGATGTAGAGTCTGACTTTACCAGTAAGAGAACACGTAATCTGCAAATATAAATCTGGTTATTCTCTCATTTACATTATACCGTTCCTTTGACCCGACGTATCACAGCGAAAAAAGCACAAGTTGTCGTGAATTTCTATGGAAAGATTTGTTCAGAAATCAAAGTCTTCTTTAAGCGTGCACACACCAGGGTTACTGCTTAGTATCTGGCTGGACAAATCGTCTTCTCACTTCTTACCCTGGCCGCGCTTCGGCCATTTGATGAGGGCCAGTCTCGAGCTTCTCAAGTTGTCTCCTTCTTGCCCAAAAGAATTCTGGGTAATTCTGCCATTCCATAGGACAAGGACATTTACGCATGCGCCGACGGAATGTTTGAACAAGAGAGAAAAACGCAGTACCTCCAGACACCGGCGCTGGAGCGTCGTACCAAACGAGTCATCCCGGGATTTTCGGCCCGTGCGATCGCTTTTGGACGCAGTTGGCCCTTCACTGCTTTCTGCTACCGACCTTGCCTCCCGGTACGGCATTGAGGGAGAGATATGTCGGCCCCTAAACCATATGTGACAAATCCCACGCCTACTCACAGCTCCAAACCGCCCTTGTCAATTTAACGTAAGAATTCGATGCCTTAAATATACATGGCAAAGTCATTTTATCTCTCCATGTGGGTAAGCACTGGAAAGTCGCAGATTACAAAGCTGTGCGCACGCGCCCTAGTAAAGGTAACATACCATGCATGCATGCATAAACTTTATTTTATCTCGAATTTTAGGTTAACTACAAGAGCTAATGTCTTGGGAGACATTACATTTACAGCTAAAATACATAGCATATACAGATACATACTAAATGCAGAATATTTGAAGATATACCAATTAAACAAAGAAAGGCCGCTGTACAAAATGCAGCACTTGATTCTTTTTTCTTTTGAAACCAGTAAACTCAGTGGTACGGATAAAATCAGGTAGCGCATTCCGCAACTTAGCTGATACGTAAGACAAAAAGACTAAGAAAGAAAAACCCTTCAAAGAAAAAAAAAGAAAACTCCCTTTGTAAAGTACTATGAGGATATTTTGAACGCGCTCCTTGCATAAAGATGTAGAGTCTGACTTTACAGTAAGAGAACACGTAATCTGCAATATAAATCTGGTTATTCTCTCATTACATTATACCGTTCCTTTGACCCGACGATCACAGCGAAAAAAGCACAAAGTTGTCGTGAATTTCTATGACAAAGATTTGTTCAGAAATCAAAAGTCTGCTTTAACTGCACACACCAGGGTTACTGCTTAGTATCTGGCTGGAAATCGTCTTCCCTCACTTCTTAACCCTGGCCGCGCTTCGGCCATTGATGAGGGCCAGTCTCGAGCTTCTCAAGTTGTCTCCTTCTTGTTAAAGAATTCTGGGTAATTCTGCCATTCCATGACAAGGGAACATTTACGCATGCGCCGACGGAATGTTTGAACAAGAGAGAAAAAACGCAGTACCTCCAGACACCGGCGCTGGAGCGTCGTACCAAACGAGTCATCCCGGGATTTCGGCCCGTGCGATCGCTTTTGGACGCAGTTGGCCCTTCGCTGCTTTCTGCTACCGACCTTGCCTCCCGGTACGGCATTGAGGGAGAGATATGTCGGCCCCTAAACCATATGTGACAAATCCCACGCCTACTCACAGCTCCAAACCGCCCTTGTCAATTTAAGCGTAAGAATTCGATGCTTATAATATACAATGGCAAAGTCATTTTATCTCTCATGTGGTAAGCACTGAAAGTCGCAGATTACAAAGCTGTGCGCACGCGCCCTAGTAAAAGTAACATACATACATGCATGCATGCATAAACTTTATTTTATCTCGAAATTTTAGGTTAACTACAAGAGCTAATGTCTGCGAGACAATTACATTTACAGCTAAAATACATAGCATATACAGATACATACTAAATGCAGAATATTTGAAGATATACAATTTAAACAGAAAAGCCGCTGTACAAAATGCAGCACTTTGATTCTCTTTTGAAAACAGTAAACTCAGTGGTACGGATAAAATCAGGTAGCGCATTCCGCAACTTAGCTGATACGTAAGCCAAAAAAAGAATAAGAAAGAAAAACCCTTCAAAAAAAAAAAAGAAACTTTTGTAAAGTACTATGATGAGATTTTGAACGCGCTCCTTGCATAAAGATGTAGAGTCTGACTTTACCAGTCCTAGAGAACACGTAATCTGCAAATATAAATCTGGTTATTCTCTCATTTACATTTACCGTTCCTTTGACCGACGATCACAGCGAAAAAAGCACAAAGTTGTCGTGAATTTTCTATGACAAAGATTTGTTCAGAAATCAAAAGTCTTCTTTAACTGCACACACCAGGGTTACTGCTTAGTATCTGGCTGGAAATCGTCTTCTCACTTGTCTTACCCTGGCCGCGCTTCGGCCATTTGATGAGGGCCAGTCTCGAGCTTCTCAAGTTGTCTCCTTCTTGCCCAAAAGAATTCTGGGTAATTCTGCCATTCCATGACAAGGGAACATTTACGCATGCGCCGACGGAATGTTTGAACAAGAGAGAAAAAACGCAGTACCTCCAGACACCGGCGCTGGAGCGTCGTACCAAACGAGTCATCCCGGATTTCGGCCCGTGCGATCGCTTTTGGACGCAGTTGGCCCTTCACTGCTTTCTGCTACCGACCTTGCCTCCCGGTACGGCATTGAGGGAGAGATATGTCGGCCCCTAAACCATATGTGACAAATCCCACGCCTACTCACAGCTCCAAACCGCCTTGTCAATTAACGTAAGAATTCGATGCCTTAATATATACATGGCAAAGTCATTTTATCTCTCATGTGGTAAGCACTGAAAGTCGCAGATTACAAAGCTGTGCGCACGCGCCCTAGTAAAGGTAACATACATACATGCATGCATGCATAAACTTTATTTTATCTCGATTTTAGGTTAACTACAAGAGCTAATGTCTTGGAGACATTACATTTACAGCTAAAATACATAGCATATACAGATACATACTAAATGCAGAATATTTGAAGATATACCATTAAACAGAAAGGCCGCTGTACAAAATGCAGCACTTGATTCTCTTTTGAAACCAGTAAACTCAGTGGTACGGATAAAATCAGGTAGCGCATTCCGCACTTAGCTGATACGTAAGAAAAAAGACTAAGAAAGAAAAAAACCCTTCATCAAAAAAAAAAAAAGAAAACTTTTGTAAAGTACTATGAGGAGATTTTGACGCGCTCCTTGCATAAAGATGTAGAGTCTGACTTACCAGTAAGAGAACACGTAATCTGCAAATATAAATCTGGTTATTCTCTCATTTACATATACCGTTCCTTTGACCCCGACGATCACCAGCGAAAAAAGCAAAAAGTTGTCGTGAATTTTCTATGACAAAGATTTGTTCATGAAATCAAAAGTCTTCTTTAACTGCACACACCAGGGTTACTGCTTAGTATCTGGCTGGAAATCGTCTTCTCACTTCTTACCCTGGCCGCGCTTCGGCCATTTGATGAGGGCCAGTCTCGAGCTTCTCAGTTGTCTCCTTCTGCCCAAAAGAATTCTGGGTAATTCTGCCATTCCATGACAAGGGAACATTTACGCATGCGCCGACGGAATGTTTGAACAAGAGAGAAAAACGCAGTACCTCCAGACACCGGCGCTGGAGCGTCGTACCAAACGAGTCATCCCGGGATTTCGGCCCGTGCGATCGCTTTTGGACGCAGTTGGCCCTTCACTGCTTTCTGCTACCGACCTTGCCTCCCGGTACGGCATTGAGGGAGAGATATGTCGGCCCCTAAACCATATGTGACAAATCCCACGCCTACTCACAGCTCCAAACCGCGCCTTGTCAATTTAACGTAAGAATTCGATGCCTTAAATATACATGGCAAAGTCATTTTATCTCTCATGTGGTAAGCACTGAAAGTCGCAGATTACAAAGCTGTGCGCACGCGCCCTAGTAAAGGTAACATACATACATGCATGCATGCATAAACTTTATTTTATCTCGAATTTTAGGTTAACTACAAGAGCTAATGTCTTGGAGACATTACATTTACAGCTAAAATACATAGCATATACAGATACATACTAAATGCAGAATATTTGAAGATATACCAATTAAAACAGAAAGGCCGCTGTACAAAATGCAGCACTTGATTCTCTTTTGAAACCAGTAAACTCAGTGGTACGGATAAAATCAGGTAGCGCATTCCGCAACTTAGCTGATACGTAAGAAAAAAAGACTAAGAAAGAAAAACCTTCAAAAAAAAAAAAAGAAAACTTTTGTAAAGTACTATGAGGAGATTTTGAACGCGCTCCTTGCATAAAGATGTAGAGTCTGACTTTACCAGTAAGAGAACACGTAATCTGCAAATATAAATCTGGTTATTCTCTCATTTACATTATACCGTTCCTTTGACCCGACGATCACAGCGAAAAAAGCACAAAGTTGTCGTGAATTTTCTATGACAAAGATTTGTTCAGAAATCAAAAAGTCTTCTTTTAACTGCACACACCAGGGTTACTGCTTAGTATCTGGCTGGAAATCGTCTTCTCACTTCTTACCCTGGCCGCGCTTCGGCCATTTGATGATGAGGCCAGTCTCGAGCTTCTCAAGTTGTCTCCTTCTTGCCCAAAAGAATTCTGGGTAATTCTGCCATTTCCATGACAAGGGAACATTTTACGCATGCGCCGACGGAATGTTTGAACAAGAGAGAAAAACGCAGTACCTCCAGACACCGGCGCTGGAGCGTCGTACCAAACGAGTCATCCCGGGATTTCGGCCCGTGCGATCGCTTTTGGACGCAGTTGGCCCTTCACTGCTTTCTGCTACCGACCTTGCCTCCCGGTACGGCATTGAGGGAGAGATATGTCGGCCCCTAAACCATATGTGACAAATCCCACGCCTACTCACAGCTCCAAACCGCCCTTGTCAATTTAAACGTAAGAATTCGATGCCTTAAATATACATGGCAAAGTCATTTTATCTCTCATGTGGTAAGCACTGAAAGTCGCAGATTACAAAGCTGTGCGCACGCGCCCTAGTAAAGGTAACATACATACATGCATGCATGCATAAAACTTTATTTTATCTCGAATTTTAGGTTAACTACAAGAGCTAATGTCTTCGAGACATTACATTTACAGCTAAAATACATAGCATATACAGATACATACTAAATGCAGAATATTTGAAGATAGATACCAATTAAACAGAAAGGCCGCTGTACAAAATGCAGCACTTGATTCTCTTTTGAAACCAGTAAACTCAGTGGTACGGATAAAATCAGGTAGCGCATTCCGCAACTTAGCTGATACGTAAGAAAAAAAGACTAAGAAAGAAAAAACCCTTCAAAGAAAAAAAAGAAAACTTTTGTAAAGTACTATGAGGAGATTTTGAACGCGCTCCTTGCATAAAGATGTAGTAATCTGACTTTACCAGTAAGAGAACACGTAATCTGCAAATATAAATCTGGTTATTCTCTCATTTACATTATACCGTTCTTTGACCCGGACGATCACAGCGAAAAAAGCACAAAGTTGTCGTGAATTTTCTATGACAAAAGATTTGTTCAGAAATCAAAAGTCTTCTTTAACTGCACACACCAGGGTTACTGCTTAGTATCTGGCTGGAAATCGTCTTCTCACTTCTTACCCTGGCCGCGCTTCGGCCATTTGATGAGGGCCAGTCTCGAGCTTCTCAAGTTGTCTCCTTCTTGCCCCAAAAAGAATTCTGGGTAATTCTGCATTCCATGACAAGGGAATTTACGCATGCGCCGACGGAATGTTTGAACAAGAGAGAAAAAACGCAGTACCTCCAGACACCGGCGCTGGAGCGTCGTACCAAACGAGTCATCCCGGGATTTCGGCCCGTGCGATCGCTTTTGGACGCAGTTGGCCCTTCACTGCTTTCTGCTACCGACCTTGCCTCCCGGTTACGGCATTGAGGGAGAGATATGTCGGCCCCTAAACCATATGTGACAAATCCCACGCCTACTCACAGCTCCAAACCGCCCTTGTCAATTTAACGTAAGAATTCGATGCTTAAATATACATGGCAAAGTCATTTTATCTCTCATGTGGTAAGAAGCACTGAAAGTCGCAGATTACAAAGCTGTGCGCACGCGCCCTAGTAAAGGTAACATACATACATGCATGCATGCATAAACTTTATTTTATCTCGAATTTTAGGTTAACTACAAGAGCTAATGTCTTGGAGACATTACATTTACAGCTAAAATACATAGCATATACAGATACATACTAAATGCAGAATATTTGAAGATATACCAATTAAACAGAAAGGCCGCTGTACAAAATGCAGCACTTGATTCTCTTTTGAAACCAGTAAACTCAGTGGTACGGATAAAATCAGGTAGCGCATTCCGCAACTTAGCTGATACGTAAGAAAAAAAGACTAAGAAAGAAAACCCTTCAAAAAAAAAAAAAGAAAACTTTTGTAAAGTACTATGAGGAGATTTTGAACGCGCTCCTTGCATAAAGATGTAGAATCTGACTTTACCAGTAAGAGAACACGTAATCTGCAAATAAATCTGGTTATTCTCTCATTTACATTATACCGTTCCTTTGACCGACGATCACAGCGAAAAAGCACAAAGTTGTCCGTGAATTGTTCTATGACAAGATTTGTTCAGAAATCAAAAGTCTTCTTTAAACTGCACACACCAGGGTTACTGCTTAGTATCTGGCTGGAAATCGTCTTCTCACTTCTACCCTGGCCGCGCTTCGGCCATTTGATGAGGGCCAGTCTCGAGCTTCTCAAGTTGTCTCCTTCTTGCCCAAAGAATTCTGGGTAATTCTGCCATTCCATGACAAGTTGAACTTTTACGCATGCGCCGACGGAATGTTTGAACAAGAGAGAAAAACGCAGTACCTCCAGACACCGGCGCTGGAGCGTCGTACCAAACGAGTCATCCCGGGATTTCGGCCCGTGCGATCGCTTTGGACGCAGTTGGCCCTTCACTGCTTTCTGCTACCGACCTTGCCTCCCGGTACGGCATTGAGGGAGAGATATGTCGGCCCCTAAACCATATGTGACAAATCCCACGCCTACTCACAGCTCCAAACCGCCCTTGTCAATTTAACGTAAGAATTCGATGCCTTAAATATACATGATGGCAAGTCATTTTATCTCTCTGTGGTAAGAAGCACTGAAAGTCGCGATTACAAAGCTGTGCGCACGCGCCCTAGTAAAGGTAACATACATACATGCATGCATGCATAAACTTTATTTTATCTCGAATTTTAGGTTAACTACAAGAGCTAATGTCTTGGAGACATTACATTTACAGCTAAAATACATAGCATATACAGATACATACTAAATGCAGAATATTTGAAGATATACCAATTAAACAGAAAGGCCGCTGTACAAAATGCAGGCACTTGATTCTCTTTTGAAACCAGTAAATCAGTGGTACGGGATAAAATCAGGTAGCGCATTCCGCAACTTAGCTGATACGTAAGAAAAAAAGACTAAGAAAGAAAAAACCTTCAAAGAACAAAAAAGAAAACTTTTGTAAAGTACTATGAGGAGATTTTGAACGCGCTCCTTGCATAAAAGATGTAGAGTTCTGACTTTACCAGTAAGAGAACACGTAATCTGCAAATATAAATCTGGTTATTCTCTCATTACATTATACCGTTCCTTTGACCCGACGATCACAGCGAAAAAAGGCACAAAGTTGTCGGTGAATTTTCTATGACAAGATTTGTTCAGAAATCAAAAGTCTTCTTTAACTGCACACACCAGGGTTACTGCTTAGTATCTGGCTGGAAATCGTCTTCTCACTTCTTACCCTGGCCGCGCTTCGGCCATTTGATGAGGGCCAGTCTCGAAGCTTCTCAAGTTGTCTCCTTCTTGCCCAAAAGAATTCTGGGTAATTCTGCCATTCCATGACAAGGGAACTTTTTACGCATGCGCCGACGGAATGTTTGAACAAGAGAGAAAAACGCAGTACCTCCAGACACCGGCGCTGGAGCGTCGTACCAAAACGAGTCATCCCGGGATTTCGGCCCGTGCGATCGCTTTTGATACGCAGTTGGCCCTTCACTGCTTTCTGCTACCGACCTTGCCTCCCGGTACGGCATTGAGGGAGAGATATGTCGGCCCCTAAACCATATGTGGACAAATCCCACGCCTACTCACAGCTCCAAAACCCGCCCTTGTCAATTTAACGTAAGAATTCGATGCCTTAAAATATACATGGCAAAGTCATTTTATCTCTCATGTGGTAAGAAGCACTGAAAGTCGCAGATTACAAAGCTGTGCGCACGCGCCCTAGTAAAGGTAACATACATACATGCATGCATGCATAAACTTTATTTTATCTCGAATTTTAGGTTAATTACAAGAGCTAATGTCTTGGAGACATTACATTTACAGCTAAAATACATAGCATATACAGATACATACTAAATGCAGAATATTTGAAGATATACCAATTAAACAGAAAGGCCGCTGTACAAAATGCAGCACTTGATTCTCTTTTGAAACCAGTAAACTCAGTGGTACGGATAAAATCAGGTAGCGCATTCCGCAACTTAGCTGATACGTAAGAAAAAAAGACTAAGAAAGAAAAACCCTTCAAAGAAAAAAAAAGAAAACTTTTGTAAAGTACTATGAGGAGATTTTGAACGCGCTCCTTGCATAAAGATGTAGAGTCTGACTTTACCAGTAAGAGAACACGTAATCTGCAAATATAAATCTGGTTATTCTCTCATTTACATTATACCGTTCCTTTGACCCGACGATCACAGCGAAAAAAGCACAAAGTTGTCGTGAATTTTCTATGACAAAGATTTGTTCAGAAATCAAAAGTCTTCTTTAACTGCACACACCAGGGTTACTGCTTAGTATCTGGCTGGAAATCGTCTTCTCACTTCTTACCCTGGCCGCGCTTCGGCCATTTGATGAGGGCCAGTCTCGAGCTTCTCAAGTTGTCTCCTTCTTGCCCAAAAGAATTCTGGGTAATTCTGCCATTCCATGACAAGGGAACATTTACGCATGCGCCGACGGAATGTTTGAACAAGAGAGAAAAACGCAGTACCTCCAGACACCGGCGCTGGAGCGTCGTACCAAACGAGTCATCCCGGGATTTCGGCCCGTGCGATCGCTTTTGGACGCAGTTGGCCCTTCACTGCTTTCTAATACCGACCTTGCCTCCCGGTACGGCATTGAGGGAGAGATATGTCGGCCCCTAAACCATATGTGACAAATCCCACGCCTACTCACAGCTCCAAACCGCCCTTGTCAATTTAACGTAAGAATTCGATGCCTTAAATATACATGGCAAAGTCATTTTATCTCTCATGTGGTAAGCACTGAAAGTCGCAGATTACAAAGCTGTGCGCACGCGCCCTAGTAAAGGTGTAACATACATACATGCATGCATGCATAAACTTTATTTTATCTCGAATTTTAGGTTACTACAAGAGCTAATGTCTTCGAGACATTACATTTACAGCTAAAATACATAGCATATACAGATACATACTAAATGCAGAATATTTGAAGATATACCAATTAACAGAAAGGCCGCTGTACAAAATGCTGGATTCACTGATTCTCTTTTGAAACCAGTAAACTCAGTGGTACGGATAAAATCAGGTAGCGCATTCCGCAACTTAGCTGATACGTAAGAAAAAAAGACTAAGAAAGAAAAACCCTTCAAAAAAAAAAAAGAAAACTTTTGTAAAGTACTATGAGGAGATTTTGAACGCGCTCCTTGTTTTCATAAGATGTAGAGTCTGACTTTACCAGTAAGAGAAACACGTAATCTGCAAATATAAATCTGGTTATTCTCTCATTTACATTATACCGTTCCGTTGACCCGACGATCACAGCGAAAAAAGCACAAAGTTGTCGTGAATTTCTATGACAAAGATTTGTTCAGAAATCAAAGTCTTCTTTAACTGCACACACCAGGGTTACTGCTTAGTATCTGGCTGGAAATCGTCTTCTCACTTCTTACCCTGGCCGCGCTTCGGCCATTTGATGAGGGCCAGTCTCGAGCTTCTCAAGTTGTCTCCTTCTTGCCCAAAAGAATTCTGGGTAATTCTGCCATTCCATGACAAGGGAACATTTACGCATGCGCCGACGGAATGTTTGAACAAGAGAGAAAAAACGCAGTACCTCCAGACACCGGCGCTGGAGCGTCGTACCAAACGAGTCATCCCGGGATTTCGGCCGTGCGATCGCTTTTGGACGCAGTTGGCCCTTCACTGCTTTTCTGCTACCGACCTTGCCTCCCGGTACGGCATTGAGGGAGAGAGATATGTCGGCCCCTAAACCATATGTGACAAATCCCACGCCTACTCACAGCTCCAAACCGCCCTTGTCAATTTAACGTAAGAATCGCGATGCCTTAAATATACATGGCAAAGTCATTTTATCTCTCATGTGGTAAGCACTGAAAGTCGCAGATTACAAAGCTGTGCGCACGCGCCCTAGTAAAGGTAACATACATACATGCATGCATGCATAAACTTTATTTTATCTCGAATTTTAGGTTAACTACAAGAGCTAATGTCTTGGAGACATTACATTTACAGCTAAAATACATAGCTATACAGATACATACTAAATGCAGATATATTTGAAGATATACCAATTAAAACAGAAAGGCCGCTGTACAAAATGCAGCACTTGATTCTCTTTTGAAACCAGTAAACTCAGTGGTACGGATAAAATCAGGTAGCGCATTCCGCAACTTGCTGATACGTAAGAAAAAAAGACTAAGAAAGAAAAACCCTCAAAGAAAAAAAAAAAGAAAATTTTGTAAAGTACTATGAGGAGATTTTGAACGCGCTCCTTGCATAAAGATGTAGAGTCTGACTTTACCAGTAAGAGAACACGTAATCTGCAAATATAAATCTGGTTATTCTCTCATTTACATTATACCGTTCCTTTGACCCGACGTATCACAGCGAAAAAAGCACAAGTTGTCGTGAATTTCTATGGAAAGATTTGTTCAGAAATCAAAGTCTTCTTTAAGCGTGCACACACCAGGGTTACTGCTTAGTATCTGGCTGGACAAATCGTCTTCTCACTTCTTACCCTGGCCGCGCTTCGGCCATTTGATGAGGGCCAGTCTCGAGCTTCTCAAGTTGTCTCCTTCTTGCCCAAAAGAATTCTGGGTAATTCTGCCATTCCATAGGACAAGGACATTTACGCATGCGCCGACGGAATGTTTGAACAAGAGAGAAAAACGCAGTACCTCCAGACACCGGCGCTGGAGCGTCGTACCAAACGAGTCATCCCGGGATTTTCGGCCCGTGCGATCGCTTTTGGACGCAGTTGGCCCTTCACTGCTTTCTGCTACCGACCTTGCCTCCCGGTACGGCATTGAGGGAGAGATATGTCGGCCCCTAAACCATATGTGACAAATCCCACGCCTACTCACAGCTCCAAACCGCCCTTGTCAATTTAACGTAAGAATTCGATGCCTTAAATATACATGGCAAAGTCATTTTATCTCTCCATGTGGGTAAGCACTGGAAAGTCGCAGATTACAAAGCTGTGCGCACGCGCCCTAGTAAAGGTAACATACCATGCATGCATGCATAAACTTTATTTTATCTCGAATTTTAGGTTAACTACAAGAGCTAATGTCTTGGGAGACATTACATTTACAGCTAAAATACATAGCATATACAGATACATACTAAATGCAGAATATTTGAAGATATACCAATTAAACAAAGAAAGGCCGCTGTACAAAATGCAGCACTTGATTCTTTTTTCTTTTGAAACCAGTAAACTCAGTGGTACGGATAAAATCAGGTAGCGCATTCCGCAACTTAGCTGATACGTAAGACAAAAAGACTAAGAAAGAAAAACCCTTCAAAGAAAAAAAAAGAAAACTCCCTTTGTAAAGTACTATGAGGATATTTTGAACGCGCTCCTTGCATAAAGATGTAGAGTCTGACTTTACAGTAAGAGAACACGTAATCTGCAATATAAATCTGGTTATTCTCTCATTACATTATACCGTTCCTTTGACCCGACGATCACAGCGAAAAAAGCACAAAGTTGTCGTGAATTTCTATGACAAAGATTTGTTCAGAAATCAAAAGTCTGCTTTAACTGCACACACCAGGGTTACTGCTTAGTATCTGGCTGGAAATCGTCTTCCCTCACTTCTTAACCCTGGCCGCGCTTCGGCCATTGATGAGGGCCAGTCTCGAGCTTCTCAAGTTGTCTCCTTCTTGTTAAAGAATTCTGGGTAATTCTGCCATTCCATGACAAGGGAACATTTACGCATGCGCCGACGGAATGTTTGAACAAGAGAGAAAAAACGCAGTACCTCCAGACACCGGCGCTGGAGCGTCGTACCAAACGAGTCATCCCGGGATTTCGGCCCGTGCGATCGCTTTTGGACGCAGTTGGCCCTTCGCTGCTTTCTGCTACCGACCTTGCCTCCCGGTACGGCATTGAGGGAGAGATATGTCGGCCCCTAAACCATATGTGACAAATCCCACGCCTACTCACAGCTCCAAACCGCCCTTGTCAATTTAAGCGTAAGAATTCGATGCTTATAATATACAATGGCAAAGTCATTTTATCTCTCATGTGGTAAGCACTGAAAGTCGCAGATTACAAAGCTGTGCGCACGCGCCCTAGTAAAAGTAACATACATACATGCATGCATGCATAAACTTTATTTTATCTCGAAATTTTAGGTTAACTACAAGAGCTAATGTCTGCGAGACAATTACATTTACAGCTAAAATACATAGCATATACAGATACATACTAAATGCAGAATATTTGAAGATATACAATTTAAACAGAAAAGCCGCTGTACAAAATGCAGCACTTTGATTCTCTTTTGAAAACAGTAAACTCAGTGGTACGGATAAAATCAGGTAGCGCATTCCGCAACTTAGCTGATACGTAAGCCAAAAAAAGAATAAGAAAGAAAAACCCTTCAAAAAAAAAAAAGAAACTTTTGTAAAGTACTATGATGAGATTTTGAACGCGCTCCTTGCATAAAGATGTAGAGTCTGACTTTACCAGTCCTAGAGAACACGTAATCTGCAAATATAAATCTGGTTATTCTCTCATTTACATTTACCGTTCCTTTGACCGACGATCACAGCGAAAAAAGCACAAAGTTGTCGTGAATTTTCTATGACAAAGATTTGTTCAGAAATCAAAAGTCTTCTTTAACTGCACACACCAGGGTTACTGCTTAGTATCTGGCTGGAAATCGTCTTCTCACTTGTCTTACCCTGGCCGCGCTTCGGCCATTTGATGAGGGCCAGTCTCGAGCTTCTCAAGTTGTCTCCTTCTTGCCCAAAAGAATTCTGGGTAATTCTGCCATTCCATGACAAGGGAACATTTACGCATGCGCCGACGGAATGTTTGAACAAGAGAGAAAAAACGCAGTACCTCCAGACACCGGCGCTGGAGCGTCGTACCAAACGAGTCATCCCGGATTTCGGCCCGTGCGATCGCTTTTGGACGCAGTTGGCCCTTCACTGCTTTCTGCTACCGACCTTGCCTCCCGGTACGGCATTGAGGGAGAGATATGTCGGCCCCTAAACCATATGTGACAAATCCCACGCCTACTCACAGCTCCAAACCGCCTTGTCAATTAACGTAAGAATTCGATGCCTTAATATATACATGGCAAAGTCATTTTATCTCTCATGTGGTAAGCACTGAAAGTCGCAGATTACAAAGCTGTGCGCACGCGCCCTAGTAAAGGTAACATACATACATGCATGCATGCATAAACTTTATTTTATCTCGATTTTAGGTTAACTACAAGAGCTAATGTCTTGGAGACATTACATTTACAGCTAAAATACATAGCATATACAGATACATACTAAATGCAGAATATTTGAAGATATACCATTAAACAGAAAGGCCGCTGTACAAAATGCAGCACTTGATTCTCTTTTGAAACCAGTAAACTCAGTGGTACGGATAAAATCAGGTAGCGCATTCCGCACTTAGCTGATACGTAAGAAAAAAGACTAAGAAAGAAAAAAACCCTTCATCAAAAAAAAAAAAAGAAAACTTTTGTAAAGTACTATGAGGAGATTTTGACGCGCTCCTTGCATAAAGATGTAGAGTCTGACTTACCAGTAAGAGAACACGTAATCTGCAAATATAAATCTGGTTATTCTCTCATTTACATATACCGTTCCTTTGACCCCGACGATCACCAGCGAAAAAAGCAAAAAGTTGTCGTGAATTTTCTATGACAAAGATTTGTTCATGAAATCAAAAGTCTTCTTTAACTGCACACACCAGGGTTACTGCTTAGTATCTGGCTGGAAATCGTCTTCTCACTTCTTACCCTGGCCGCGCTTCGGCCATTTGATGAGGGCCAGTCTCGAGCTTCTCAGTTGTCTCCTTCTGCCCAAAAGAATTCTGGGTAATTCTGCCATTCCATGACAAGGGAACATTTACGCATGCGCCGACGGAATGTTTGAACAAGAGAGAAAAACGCAGTACCTCCAGACACCGGCGCTGGAGCGTCGTACCAAACGAGTCATCCCGGGATTTCGGCCCGTGCGATCGCTTTTGGACGCAGTTGGCCCTTCACTGCTTTCTGCTACCGACCTTGCCTCCCGGTACGGCATTGAGGGAGAGATATGTCGGCCCCTAAACCATATGTGACAAATCCCACGCCTACTCACAGCTCCAAACCGCGCCTTGTCAATTTAACGTAAGAATTCGATGCCTTAAATATACATGGCAAAGTCATTTTATCTCTCATGTGGTAAGCACTGAAAGTCGCAGATTACAAAGCTGTGCGCACGCGCCCTAGTAAAGGTAACATACATACATGCATGCATGCATAAACTTTATTTTATCTCGAATTTTAGGTTAACTACAAGAGCTAATGTCTTGGAGACATTACATTTACAGCTAAAATACATAGCATATACAGATACATACTAAATGCAGAATATTTGAAGATATACCAATTAAAACAGAAAGGCCGCTGTACAAAATGCAGCACTTGATTCTCTTTTGAAACCAGTAAACTCAGTGGTACGGATAAAATCAGGTAGCGCATTCCGCAACTTAGCTGATACGTAAGAAAAAAAGACTAAGAAAGAAAAACCTTCAAAAAAAAAAAAAGAAAACTTTTGTAAAGTACTATGAGGAGATTTTGAACGCGCTCCTTGCATAAAGATGTAGAGTCTGACTTTACCAGTAAGAGAACACGTAATCTGCAAATATAAATCTGGTTATTCTCTCATTTACATTATACCGTTCCTTTGACCCGACGATCACAGCGAAAAAAGCACAAAGTTGTCGTGAATTTTCTATGACAAAGATTTGTTCAGAAATCAAAAAGTCTTCTTTTAACTGCACACACCAGGGTTACTGCTTAGTATCTGGCTGGAAATCGTCTTCTCACTTCTTACCCTGGCCGCGCTTCGGCCATTTGATGATGAGGCCAGTCTCGAGCTTCTCAAGTTGTCTCCTTCTTGCCCAAAAGAATTCTGGGTAATTCTGCCATTTCCATGACAAGGGAACATTTTACGCATGCGCCGACGGAATGTTTGAACAAGAGAGAAAAACGCAGTACCTCCAGACACCGGCGCTGGAGCGTCGTACCAAACGAGTCATCCCGGGATTTCGGCCCGTGCGATCGCTTTTGGACGCAGTTGGCCCTTCACTGCTTTCTGCTACCGACCTTGCCTCCCGGTACGGCATTGAGGGAGAGATATGTCGGCCCCTAAACCATATGTGACAAATCCCACGCCTACTCACAGCTCCAAACCGCCCTTGTCAATTTAAACGTAAGAATTCGATGCCTTAAATATACATGGCAAAGTCATTTTATCTCTCATGTGGTAAGCACTGAAAGTCGCAGATTACAAAGCTGTGCGCACGCGCCCTAGTAAAGGTAACATACATACATGCATGCATGCATAAAACTTTATTTTATCTCGAATTTTAGGTTAACTACAAGAGCTAATGTCTTCGAGACATTACATTTACAGCTAAAATACATAGCATATACAGATACATACTAAATGCAGAATATTTGAAGATAGATACCAATTAAACAGAAAGGCCGCTGTACAAAATGCAGCACTTGATTCTCTTTTGAAACCAGTAAACTCAGTGGTACGGATAAAATCAGGTAGCGCATTCCGCAACTTAGCTGATACGTAAGAAAAAAAGACTAAGAAAGAAAAAACCCTTCAAAGAAAAAAAAGAAAACTTTTGTAAAGTACTATGAGGAGATTTTGAACGCGCTCCTTGCATAAAGATGTAGTAATCTGACTTTACCAGTAAGAGAACACGTAATCTGCAAATATAAATCTGGTTATTCTCTCATTTACATTATACCGTTCTTTGACCCGGACGATCACAGCGAAAAAAGCACAAAGTTGTCGTGAATTTTCTATGACAAAAGATTTGTTCAGAAATCAAAAGTCTTCTTTAACTGCACACACCAGGGTTACTGCTTAGTATCTGGCTGGAAATCGTCTTCTCACTTCTTACCCTGGCCGCGCTTCGGCCATTTGATGAGGGCCAGTCTCGAGCTTCTCAAGTTGTCTCCTTCTTGCCCCAAAAAGAATTCTGGGTAATTCTGCATTCCATGACAAGGGAATTTACGCATGCGCCGACGGAATGTTTGAACAAGAGAGAAAAAACGCAGTACCTCCAGACACCGGCGCTGGAGCGTCGTACCAAACGAGTCATCCCGGGATTTCGGCCCGTGCGATCGCTTTTGGACGCAGTTGGCCCTTCACTGCTTTCTGCTACCGACCTTGCCTCCCGGTTACGGCATTGAGGGAGAGATATGTCGGCCCCTAAACCATATGTGACAAATCCCACGCCTACTCACAGCTCCAAACCGCCCTTGTCAATTTAACGTAAGAATTCGATGCTTAAATATACATGGCAAAGTCATTTTATCTCTCATGTGGTAAGAAGCACTGAAAGTCGCAGATTACAAAGCTGTGCGCACGCGCCCTAGTAAAGGTAACATACATACATGCATGCATGCATAAACTTTATTTTATCTCGAATTTTAGGTTAACTACAAGAGCTAATGTCTTGGAGACATTACATTTACAGCTAAAATACATAGCATATACAGATACATACTAAATGCAGAATATTTGAAGATATACCAATTAAACAGAAAGGCCGCTGTACAAAATGCAGCACTTGATTCTCTTTTGAAACCAGTAAACTCAGTGGTACGGATAAAATCAGGTAGCGCATTCCGCAACTTAGCTGATACGTAAGAAAAAAAGACTAAGAAAGAAAACCCTTCAAAAAAAAAAAAAGAAAACTTTTGTAAAGTACTATGAGGAGATTTTGAACGCGCTCCTTGCATAAAGATGTAGAATCTGACTTTACCAGTAAGAGAACACGTAATCTGCAAATAAATCTGGTTATTCTCTCATTTACATTATACCGTTCCTTTGACCGACGATCACAGCGAAAAAGCACAAAGTTGTCCGTGAATTGTTCTATGACAAGATTTGTTCAGAAATCAAAAGTCTTCTTTAAACTGCACACACCAGGGTTACTGCTTAGTATCTGGCTGGAAATCGTCTTCTCACTTCTACCCTGGCCGCGCTTCGGCCATTTGATGAGGGCCAGTCTCGAGCTTCTCAAGTTGTCTCCTTCTTGCCCAAAGAATTCTGGGTAATTCTGCCATTCCATGACAAGTTGAACTTTTACGCATGCGCCGACGGAATGTTTGAACAAGAGAGAAAAACGCAGTACCTCCAGACACCGGCGCTGGAGCGTCGTACCAAACGAGTCATCCCGGGATTTCGGCCCGTGCGATCGCTTTGGACGCAGTTGGCCCTTCACTGCTTTCTGCTACCGACCTTGCCTCCCGGTACGGCATTGAGGGAGAGATATGTCGGCCCCTAAACCATATGTGACAAATCCCACGCCTACTCACAGCTCCAAACCGCCCTTGTCAATTTAACGTAAGAATTCGATGCCTTAAATATACATGATGGCAAGTCATTTTATCTCTCTGTGGTAAGAAGCACTGAAAGTCGCGATTACAAAGCTGTGCGCACGCGCCCTAGTAAAGGTAACATACATACATGCATGCATGCATAAACTTTATTTTATCTCGAATTTTAGGTTAACTACAAGAGCTAATGTCTTGGAGACATTACATTTACAGCTAAAATACATAGCATATACAGATACATACTAAATGCAGAATATTTGAAGATATACCAATTAAACAGAAAGGCCGCTGTACAAAATGCAGGCACTTGATTCTCTTTTGAAACCAGTAAATCAGTGGTACGGGATAAAATCAGGTAGCGCATTCCGCAACTTAGCTGATACGTAAGAAAAAAAGACTAAGAAAGAAAAAACCTTCAAAGAACAAAAAAGAAAACTTTTGTAAAGTACTATGAGGAGATTTTGAACGCGCTCCTTGCATAAAAGATGTAGAGTTCTGACTTTACCAGTAAGAGAACACGTAATCTGCAAATATAAATCTGGTTATTCTCTCATTACATTATACCGTTCCTTTGACCCGACGATCACAGCGAAAAAAGGCACAAAGTTGTCGGTGAATTTTCTATGACAAGATTTGTTCAGAAATCAAAAGTCTTCTTTAACTGCACACACCAGGGTTACTGCTTAGTATCTGGCTGGAAATCGTCTTCTCACTTCTTACCCTGGCCGCGCTTCGGCCATTTGATGAGGGCCAGTCTCGAAGCTTCTCAAGTTGTCTCCTTCTTGCCCAAAAGAATTCTGGGTAATTCTGCCATTCCATGACAAGGGAACTTTTTACGCATGCGCCGACGGAATGTTTGAACAAGAGAGAAAAACGCAGTACCTCCAGACACCGGCGCTGGAGCGTCGTACCAAAACGAGTCATCCCGGGATTTCGGCCCGTGCGATCGCTTTTGATACGCAGTTGGCCCTTCACTGCTTTCTGCTACCGACCTTGCCTCCCGGTACGGCATTGAGGGAGAGATATGTCGGCCCCTAAACCATATGTGGACAAATCCCACGCCTACTCACAGCTCCAAAACCCGCCCTTGTCAATTTAACGTAAGAATTCGATGCCTTAAAATATACATGGCAAAGTCATTTTATCTCTCATGTGGTAAGAAGCACTGAAAGTCGCAGATTACAAAGCTGTGCGCACGCGCCCTAGTAAAGGTAACATACATACATGCATGCATGCATAAACTTTATTTTATCTCGAATTTTAGGTTAACTACAAGAGCTAATGTCTTGGAGACATTACATTTACAGCTAAAATACATAGCATATACAGATACATACTAAATGCAGAATATTTGAAGATATACAAATTAAACAGAAAGGCCGCTGTACAAAATGCAGCACTTGATTCTCTTTTGAAACCAGTAAACTCAGTGGTACGGATAAAATCAGGTAGCGCATTCCGCAACTTAGCTGATACGTAAGAAAAAAAGACTAAGAAAGAAAAACCCTTCAAAGAAAAAAAAAGAAAACTTTTGTAAAGTACTATGAGGAGATTTTGAACGCGCTCCTTGCATAAAGATGTAGAGTCTGACTTTACCAGTAAGAGAACACGTAATCTGCAAATATAAATCTGGTTATTCTCTCATTTACATTATACCGTTCCTTTGACCCGACGATCACAGCGAAAAAAGCACAAAGTTGTCGTGAATTTTCTATGACAAAGATTTGTTCAGAAATCAAAAGTCTTCTTTAACTGCACACACCAGGGTTACTGCTTAGTATCTGGCTGGAAATCGTCTTCTCACTTCTTACCCTGGCCGCGCTTCGGCCATTTGATGAGGGCCAGTCTCGAGCTTCTCAAGTTGTCTCCTTCTTGCCCAAAAGAATTCTGGGTAATTCTGCCATTCCATGACAAGGGAACATTTACGCATGCGCCGACGGAATGTTTGAACAAGAGAGAAAAACGCAGTACCTCCAGACACCGGCGCTGGAGCGTCGTACCAAACGAGTCATCCCGGGATTTCGGCCCGTGCGATCGCTTTTGGACGTGGTTGGCCCTTCACTGCTTTCTGCTACCGACCTTGCCTCCCGGTACGGCATTGAGGGAGAGATATTTCGGCCCCTAAACCATATGTGACAAATCCCACGCCTACTCACAGCTCCAAACCGCCCTTGTCAATTTAACGTAAGAATTCGATGCCTTAAATATACATGGCAAAGTCATTTTATCTCTCATGTGGTAAGCACTGAAAGTCGCAGATTACAAAGCTGTGCGCACGCGCCCTAGTAAAGGTGTAACATACATACATGCATGCATGCATAAACTTTATTTTATCTCGAATTTTAGGTTACTACAAGAGCTAATGTCTTCGAGACATTACATTTACAGCTAAAATACATAGCATATACAGATACATACTAAATGCAGAATATTTGAAGATATACCAATTAACAGAAAGGCCGCTGTACAAAATGCTGGATTCACTGATTCTCTTTTGAAACCAGTAAACTCAGTGGTACGGATAAAATCAGGTAGCGCATTCCGCAACTTAGCTGATACGTAAGAAAAAAAGACTAAGAAAGAAAAACCCTTCAAAAAAAAAAAAGAAAACTTTTGTAAAGTACTATGAGGAGATTTTGAACGCGCTCCTTGTTTTCATAAGATGTAGAGTCTGACTTTACCAGTAAGAGAAACACGTAATCTGCAAATATAAATCTGGTTATTCTCTCATTTACATTATACCGTTCCGTTGACCCGACGATCACAGCGAAAAAAGCACAAAGTTGTCGTGAATTTCTATGACAAAGATTTGTTCAGAAATCAAAGTCTTCTTTAACTGCACACACCAGGGTTACTGCTTAGTATCTGGCTGGAAATCGTCTTCTCACTTCTTACCCTGGCCGCGCTTCGGCCATTTGATGAGGGCCAGTCTCGAGCTTCTCAAGTTGTCTCCTTCTTGCCCAAAAGAATTCTGGGTAATTCTGCCATTCCATGACAAGGGAACATTTACGCATGCGCCGACGGAATGTTTGAACAAGAGAGAAAAAACGCAGTACCTCCAGACACCGGCGCTGGAGCGTCGTACCAAACGAGTCATCCCGGGATTTCGGCCGTGCGATCGCTTTTGGACGCAGTTGGCCCTTCACTGCTTTTCTGCTACCGACCTTGCCTCCCGGTACGGCATTGAGGGAGAGAGATATGTCGGCCCCTAAACCATATGTGACAAATCCCACGCCTACTCACAGCTCCAAACCGCCCTTGTCAATTTAACGTAAGAATCGCGATGCCTTAAATATACATGGCAAAGTCATTTTATCTCTCATGTGGTAAGCACTGAAAGTCGCAGATTACAAAGCTGTGCGCACGCGCCCTAGTAAAGGTAACATACATACATGCATGCATGCATAAACTTTATTTTATCTCGAATTTTAGGTTAACTACAAGAGCTAATGTCTTGGAGACATTACATTTACAGCTAAAATACATAGCTATACAGATACATACTAAATGCAGATATATTTGAAGATATACCAATTAAAACAGAAAGGCCGCTGTACAAAATGCAGCACTTGATTCTCTTTTGAAACCAGTAAACTCAGTGGTACGGATAAAATCAGGTAGCGCATTCCGCAACTTGCTGATACGTAAGAAAAAAAGACTAAGAAAGAAAAACCCTCAAAGAAAAAAAAAAAGAAAATTTTGTAAAGTACTATGAGGAGATTTTGAACGCGCTCCTTGCATAAAGATGTAGAGTCTGACTTTACCAGTAAGAGAACACGTAATCTGCAAATATAAATCTGGTTATTCTCTCATTTACATTATACCGTTCCTTTGACCCGACGTATCACAGCGAAAAAAGCACAAGTTGTCGTGAATTTCTATGGAAAGATTTGTTCAGAAATCAAAGTCTTCTTTAAGCGTGCACACACCAGGGTTACTGCTTAGTATCTGGCTGGACAAATCGTCTTCTCACTTCTTACCCTGGCCGCGCTTCGGCCATTTGATGAGGGCCAGTCTCGAGCTTCTCAAGTTGTCTCCTTCTTGCCCAAAAGAATTCTGGGTAATTCTGCCATTCCATAGGACAAGGACATTTACGCATGCGCCGACGGAATGTTTGAACAAGAGAGAAAAACGCAGTACCTCCAGACACCGGCGCTGGAGCGTCGTACCAAACGAGTCATCCCGGGATTTTCGGCCCGTGCGATCGCTTTTGGACGCAGTTGGCCCTTCACTGCTTTCTGCTACCGACCTTGCCTCCCGGTACGGCATTGAGGGAGAGATATGTCGGCCCCTAAACCATATGTGACAAATCCCACGCCTACTCACAGCTCCAAACCGCCCTTGTCAATTTAACGTAAGAATTCGATGCCTTAAATATACATGGCAAAGTCATTTTATCTCTCCATGTGGGTAAGCACTGGAAAGTCGCAGATTACAAAGCTGTGCGCACGCGCCCTAGTAAAGGTAACATACCATGCATGCATGCATAAACTTTATTTTATCTCGAATTTTAGGTTAACTACAAGAGCTAATGTCTTGGGAGACATTACATTTACAGCTAAAATACATAGCATATACAGATACATACTAAATGCAGAATATTTGAAGATATACCAATTAAACAAAGAAAGGCCGCTGTACAAAATGCAGCACTTGATTCTTTTTTCTTTTGAAACCAGTAAACTCAGTGGTACGGATAAAATCAGGTAGCGCATTCCGCAACTTAGCTGATACGTAAGACAAAAAGACTAAGAAAGAAAAACCCTTCAAAGAAAAAAAAAGAAAACTCCCTTTGTAAAGTACTATGAGGATATTTTGAACGCGCTCCTTGCATAAAGATGTAGAGTCTGACTTTACAGTAAGAGAACACGTAATCTGCAATATAAATCTGGTTATTCTCTCATTACATTATACCGTTCCTTTGACCCGACGATCACAGCGAAAAAAGCACAAAGTTGTCGTGAATTTCTATGACAAAGATTTGTTCAGAAATCAAAAGTCTGCTTTAACTGCACACACCAGGGTTACTGCTTAGTATCTGGCTGGAAATCGTCTTCCCTCACTTCTTAACCCTGGCCGCGCTTCGGCCATTGATGAGGGCCAGTCTCGAGCTTCTCAAGTTGTCTCCTTCTTGTTAAAGAATTCTGGGTAATTCTGCCATTCCATGACAAGGGAACATTTACGCATGCGCCGACGGAATGTTTGAACAAGAGAGAAAAAACGCAGTACCTCCAGACACCGGCGCTGGAGCGTCGTACCAAACGAGTCATCCCGGGATTTCGGCCCGTGCGATCGCTTTTGGACGCAGTTGGCCCTTCGCTGCTTTCTGCTACCGACCTTGCCTCCCGGTACGGCATTGAGGGAGAGATATGTCGGCCCCTAAACCATATGTGACAAATCCCACGCCTACTCACAGCTCCAAACCGCCCTTGTCAATTTAAGCGTAAGAATTCGATGCTTATAATATACAATGGCAAAGTCATTTTATCTCTCATGTGGTAAGCACTGAAAGTCGCAGATTACAAAGCTGTGCGCACGCGCCCTAGTAAAAGTAACATACATACATGCATGCATGCATAAACTTTATTTTATCTCGAAATTTTAGGTTAACTACAAGAGCTAATGTCTGCGAGACAATTACATTTACAGCTAAAATACATAGCATATACAGATACATACTAAATGCAGAATATTTGAAGATATACAATTTAAACAGAAAAGCCGCTGTACAAAATGCAGCACTTTGATTCTCTTTTGAAAACAGTAAACTCAGTGGTACGGATAAAATCAGGTAGCGCATTCCGCAACTTAGCTGATACGTAAGCCAAAAAAAGAATAAGAAAGAAAAACCCTTCAAAAAAAAAAAAGAAACTTTTGTAAAGTACTATGATGAGATTTTGAACGCGCTCCTTGCATAAAGATGTAGAGTCTGACTTTACCAGTCCTAGAGAACACGTAATCTGCAAATATAAATCTGGTTATTCTCTCATTTACATTTACCGTTCCTTTGACCGACGATCACAGCGAAAAAAGCACAAAGTTGTCGTGAATTTTCTATGACAAAGATTTGTTCAGAAATCAAAAGTCTTCTTTAACTGCACACACCAGGGTTACTGCTTAGTATCTGGCTGGAAATCGTCTTCTCACTTGTCTTACCCTGGCCGCGCTTCGGCCATTTGATGAGGGCCAGTCTCGAGCTTCTCAAGTTGTCTCCTTCTTGCCCAAAAGAATTCTGGGTAATTCTGCCATTCCATGACAAGGGAACATTTACGCATGCGCCGACGGAATGTTTGAACAAGAGAGAAAAAACGCAGTACCTCCAGACACCGGCGCTGGAGCGTCGTACCAAACGAGTCATCCCGGATTTCGGCCCGTGCGATCGCTTTTGGACGCAGTTGGCCCTTCACTGCTTTCTGCTACCGACCTTGCCTCCCGGTACGGCATTGAGGGAGAGATATGTCGGCCCCTAAACCATATGTGACAAATCCCACGCCTACTCACAGCTCCAAACCGCCTTGTCAATTAACGTAAGAATTCGATGCCTTAATATATACATGGCAAAGTCATTTTATCTCTCATGTGGTAAGCACTGAAAGTCGCAGATTACAAAGCTGTGCGCACGCGCCCTAGTAAAGGTAACATACATACATGCATGCATGCATAAACTTTATTTTATCTCGATTTTAGGTTAACTACAAGAGCTAATGTCTTGGAGACATTACATTTACAGCTAAAATACATAGCATATACAGATACATACTAAATGCAGAATATTTGAAGATATACCATTAAACAGAAAGGCCGCTGTACAAAATGCAGCACTTGATTCTCTTTTGAAACCAGTAAACTCAGTGGTACGGATAAAATCAGGTAGCGCATTCCGCACTTAGCTGATACGTAAGAAAAAAGACTAAGAAAGAAAAAAACCCTTCATCAAAAAAAAAAAAAGAAAACTTTTGTAAAGTACTATGAGGAGATTTTGACGCGCTCCTTGCATAAAGATGTAGAGTCTGACTTACCAGTAAGAGAACACGTAATCTGCAAATATAAATCTGGTTATTCTCTCATTTACATATACCGTTCCTTTGACCCCGACGATCACCAGCGAAAAAAGCAAAAAGTTGTCGTGAATTTTCTATGACAAAGATTTGTTCATGAAATCAAAAGTCTTCTTTAACTGCACACACCAGGGTTACTGCTTAGTATCTGGCTGGAAATCGTCTTCTCACTTCTTACCCTGGCCGCGCTTCGGCCATTTGATGAGGGCCAGTCTCGAGCTTCTCAGTTGTCTCCTTCTGCCCAAAAGAATTCTGGGTAATTCTGCCATTCCATGACAAGGGAACATTTACGCATGCGCCGACGGAATGTTTGAACAAGAGAGAAAAACGCAGTACCTCCAGACACCGGCGCTGGAGCGTCGTACCAAACGAGTCATCCCGGGATTTCGGCCCGTGCGATCGCTTTTGGACGCAGTTGGCCCTTCACTGCTTTCTGCTACCGACCTTGCCTCCCGGTACGGCATTGAGGGAGAGATATGTCGGCCCCTAAACCATATGTGACAAATCCCACGCCTACTCACAGCTCCAAACCGCGCCTTGTCAATTTAACGTAAGAATTCGATGCCTTAAATATACATGGCAAAGTCATTTTATCTCTCATGTGGTAAGCACTGAAAGTCGCAGATTACAAAGCTGTGCGCACGCGCCCTAGTAAAGGTAACATACATACATGCATGCATGCATAAACTTTATTTTATCTCGAATTTTAGGTTAACTACAAGAGCTAATGTCTTGGAGACATTACATTTACAGCTAAAATACATAGCATATACAGATACATACTAAATGCAGAATATTTGAAGATATACCAATTAAAACAGAAAGGCCGCTGTACAAAATGCAGCACTTGATTCTCTTTTGAAACCAGTAAACTCAGTGGTACGGATAAAATCAGGTAGCGCATTCCGCAACTTAGCTGATACGTAAGAAAAAAAGACTAAGAAAGAAAAACCTTCAAAAAAAAAAAAAGAAAACTTTTGTAAAGTACTATGAGGAGATTTTGAACGCGCTCCTTGCATAAAGATGTAGAGTCTGACTTTACCAGTAAGAGAACACGTAATCTGCAAATATAAATCTGGTTATTCTCTCATTTACATTATACCGTTCCTTTGACCCGACGATCACAGCGAAAAAAGCACAAAGTTGTCGTGAATTTTCTATGACAAAGATTTGTTCAGAAATCAAAAAGTCTTCTTTTAACTGCACACACCAGGGTTACTGCTTAGTATCTGGCTGGAAATCGTCTTCTCACTTCTTACCCTGGCCGCGCTTCGGCCATTTGATGATGAGGCCAGTCTCGAGCTTCTCAAGTTGTCTCCTTCTTGCCCAAAAGAATTCTGGGTAATTCTGCCATTTCCATGACAAGGGAACATTTTACGCATGCGCCGACGGAATGTTTGAACAAGAGAGAAAAACGCAGTACCTCCAGACACCGGCGCTGGAGCGTCGTACCAAACGAGTCATCCCGGGATTTCGGCCCGTGCGATCGCTTTTGGACGCAGTTGGCCCTTCACTGCTTTCTGCTACCGACCTTGCCTCCCGGTACGGCATTGAGGGAGAGATATGTCGGCCCCTAAACCATATGTGACAAATCCCACGCCTACTCACAGCTCCAAACCGCCCTTGTCAATTTAAACGTAAGAATTCGATGCCTTAAATATACATGGCAAAGTCATTTTATCTCTCATGTGGTAAGCACTGAAAGTCGCAGATTACAAAGCTGTGCGCACGCGCCCTAGTAAAGGTAACATACATACATGCATGCATGCATAAAACTTTATTTTATCTCGAATTTTAGGTTAACTACAAGAGCTAATGTCTTCGAGACATTACATTTACAGCTAAAATACATAGCATATACAGATACATACTAAATGCAGAATATTTGAAGATAGATACCAATTAAACAGAAAGGCCGCTGTACAAAATGCAGCACTTGATTCTCTTTTGAAACCAGTAAACTCAGTGGTACGGATAAAATCAGGTAGCGCATTCCGCAACTTAGCTGATACGTAAGAAAAAAAGACTAAGAAAGAAAAAACCCTTCAAAGAAAAAAAAGAAAACTTTTGTAAAGTACTATGAGGAGATTTTGAACGCGCTCCTTGCATAAAGATGTAGTAATCTGACTTTACCAGTAAGAGAACACGTAATCTGCAAATATAAATCTGGTTATTCTCTCATTTACATTATACCGTTCTTTGACCCGGACGATCACAGCGAAAAAAGCACAAAGTTGTCGTGAATTTTCTATGACAAAAGATTTGTTCAGAAATCAAAAGTCTTCTTTAACTGCACACACCAGGGTTACTGCTTAGTATCTGGCTGGAAATCGTCTTCTCACTTCTTACCCTGGCCGCGCTTCGGCCATTTGATGAGGGCCAGTCTCGAGCTTCTCAAGTTGTCTCCTTCTTGCCCCAAAAAGAATTCTGGGTAATTCTGCATTCCATGACAAGGGAATTTACGCATGCGCCGACGGAATGTTTGAACAAGAGAGAAAAAACGCAGTACCTCCAGACACCGGCGCTGGAGCGTCGTACCAAACGAGTCATCCCGGGATTTCGGCCCGTGCGATCGCTTTTGGACGCAGTTGGCCCTTCACTGCTTTCTGCTACCGACCTTGCCTCCCGGTTACGGCATTGAGGGAGAGATATGTCGGCCCCTAAACCATATGTGACAAATCCCACGCCTACTCACAGCTCCAAACCGCCCTTGTCAATTTAACGTAAGAATTCGATGCTTAAATATACATGGCAAAGTCATTTTATCTCTCATGTGGTAAGAAGCACTGAAAGTCGCAGATTACAAAGCTGTGCGCACGCGCCCTAGTAAAGGTAACATACATACATGCATGCATGCATAAACTTTATTTTATCTCGAATTTTAGGTTAACTACAAGAGCTAATGTCTTGGAGACATTACATTTACAGCTAAAATACATAGCATATACAGATACATACTAAATGCAGAATATTTGAAGATATACCAATTAAACAGAAAGGCCGCTGTACAAAATGCAGCACTTGATTCTCTTTTGAAACCAGTAAACTCAGTGGTACGGATAAAATCAGGTAGCGCATTCCGCAACTTAGCTGATACGTAAGAAAAAAAGACTAAGAAAGAAAACCCTTCAAAAAAAAAAAAAGAAAACTTTTGTAAAGTACTATGAGGAGATTTTGAACGCGCTCCTTGCATAAAGATGTAGAATCTGACTTTACCAGTAAGAGAACACGTAATCTGCAAATAAATCTGGTTATTCTCTCATTTACATTATACCGTTCCTTTGACCGACGATCACAGCGAAAAAGCACAAAGTTGTCCGTGAATTGTTCTATGACAAGATTTGTTCAGAAATCAAAAGTCTTCTTTAAACTGCACACACCAGGGTTACTGCTTAGTATCTGGCTGGAAATCGTCTTCTCACTTCTACCCTGGCCGCGCTTCGGCCATTTGATGAGGGCCAGTCTCGAGCTTCTCAAGTTGTCTCCTTCTTGCCCAAAGAATTCTGGGTAATTCTGCCATTCCATGACAAGTTGAACTTTTACGCATGCGCCGACGGAATGTTTGAACAAGAGAGAAAAACGCAGTACCTCCAGACACCGGCGCTGGAGCGTCGTACCAAACGAGTCATCCCGGGATTTCGGCCCGTGCGATCGCTTTGGACGCAGTTGGCCCTTCACTGCTTTCTGCTACCGACCTTGCCTCCCGGTACGGCATTGAGGGAGAGATATGTCGGCCCCTAAACCATATGTGACAAATCCCACGCCTACTCACAGCTCCAAACCGCCCTTGTCAATTTAACGTAAGAATTCGATGCCTTAAATATACATGATGGCAAGTCATTTTATCTCTCTGTGGTAAGAAGCACTGAAAGTCGCGATTACAAAGCTGTGCGCACGCGCCCTAGTAAAGGTAACATACATACATGCATGCATGCATAAACTTTATTTTATCTCGAATTTTAGGTTAACTACAAGAGCTAATGTCTTGGAGACATTACATTTACAGCTAAAATACATAGCATATACAGATACATACTAAATGCAGAATATTTGAAGATATACCAATTAAACAGAAAGGCCGCTGTACAAAATGCAGGCACTTGATTCTCTTTTGAAACCAGTAAATCAGTGGTACGGGATAAAATCAGGTAGCGCATTCCGCAACTTAGCTGATACGTAAGAAAAAAAGACTAAGAAAGAAAAAACCTTCAAAGAACAAAAAAGAAAACTTTTGTAAAGTACTATGAGGAGATTTTGAACGCGCTCCTTGCATAAAAGATGTAGAGTTCTGACTTTACCAGTAAGAGAACACGTAATCTGCAAATATAAATCTGGTTATTCTCTCATTACATTATACCGTTCCTTTGACCCGACGATCACAGCGAAAAAAGGCACAAAGTTGTCGGTGAATTTTCTATGACAAGATTTGTTCAGAAATCAAAAGTCTTCTTTAACTGCACACACCAGGGTTACTGCTTAGTATCTGGCTGGAAATCGTCTTCTCACTTCTTACCCTGGCCGCGCTTCGGCCATTTGATGAGGGCCAGTCTCGAAGCTTCTCAAGTTGTCTCCTTCTTGCCCAAAAGAATTCTGGGTAATTCTGCCATTCCATGACAAGGGAACTTTTTACGCATGCGCCGACGGAATGTTTGAACAAGAGAGAAAAACGCAGTACCTCCAGACACCGGCGCTGGAGCGTCGTACCAAAACGAGTCATCCCGGGATTTCGGCCCGTGCGATCGCTTTTGATACGCAGTTGGCCCTTCACTGCTTTCTGCTACCGACCTTGCCTCCCGGTACGGCATTGAGGGAGAGATATGTCGGCCCCTAAACCATATGTGGACAAATCCCACGCCTACTCACAGCTCCAAAACCCGCCCTTGTCAATTTAACGTAAGAATTCGATGCCTTAAAATATACATGGCAAAGTCATTTTATCTCTCATGTGGTAAGAAGCACTGAAAGTCGCAGATTACAAAGCTGTGCGCACGCGCCCTAGTAAAGGTAACATACATACATGCATGCATGCATAAACTTTATTTTATCTCGAATTTTAGGTTAACTACAAGAGCTAATGTCTTGGAGACATTACATTTACAGCTAAAATACATAGCATATACAGATACATACTAAATGCAGAATATTTGAAGATATACCAATTAAACAGAAAGGCCGCTGTACAAAATGCAGCACTTGATTCTCTTTTGAAACCAGTAAACTCAGTGGTACGGATAAAATCAGGTAGCGCATTCCGCAACTTAGCTGATACGTAAGAAAAAAAGACTAAGAAAGAAAAACCCTTCAAAGAAAAAAAAAGAAAACTTTTGTAAAGTACTATGAGGAGATTTTGAACGCGCTCCTTGCATAAAGATGTAGAGTCTGACTTTACCAGTAAGAGAACACGTAATCTGCAAATATAAATCTGGTTATTCTCTCATTTACATTATACCGTTCCTTTGACCCGACGATCACAGCGAAAAAAGCACAAAGTTGTCGTGAATTTTCTATGACAAAGATTTGTTCAGAAATCAAAAGTCTTCTTTAACTGCACACACCAGGGTTACTGCTTAGTATCTGGCTGGAAATCGTCTTCTCACTTCTTACCCTGGCCGCGCTTCGGCCATTTGATGAGGGCCAGTCTCGAGCTTCTCAAGTTGTCTCCTTCTTGCCCAAAAGAATTCTGGGTAATTCTGCCATTCCATGACAAGGGAACATTTACGCATGCGCCGACGGAATGTTTGAACAAGAGAGAAAAACGCAGTACCTCCAGACACCGGCGCTGGAGCGTCGTACCAAACGAGTCATCCCGGGATTTCGGCCCGTGCGATCGCTTTTGGACGCAGTTGGCCCTTCACTGCTTTCTGCTACCGACCTTGCCTCCCGGTACGGCATTGAGGGAGAGATATGTCGGCCCCTAAACCATATGTGACAAATCCCACGCCTACTCACAGCTCCAAACCGCCCTTGTCAATTTAACGTAAGAATTCGATGCCTTAAATATACATGGCAAAGTCATTTTATCTCTCATGTGGTAAGCACTGAAAGTCGCAGATTACAAAGCTGTGCGCACGCGCCCTAGTAAAGGTGTAACATACATACATGCATGCATGCATAAACTTTATTTTATCTCGAATTTTAGGTTACTACAAGAGCTAATGTCTTCGAGACATTACATTTACAGCTAAAATACATAGCATATACAGATACATACTAAATGCAGAATATTTGAAGATATACCAATTAACAGAAAGGCCGCTGTACAAAATGCTGGATTCACTGATTCTCTTTTGAAACCAGTAAACTCAGTGGTACGGATAAAATCAGGTAGCGCATTCCGCAACTTAGCTGATACGTAAGAAAAAAAGACTAAGAAAGAAAAACCCTTCAAAAAAAAAAAAGAAAACTTTTGTAAAGTACTATGAGGAGATTTTGAACGCGCTCCTTGTTTTCATAAGATGTAGAGTCTGACTTTACCAGTAAGAGAAACACGTAATCTGCAAATATAAATCTGGTTATTCTCTCATTTACATTATACCGTTCCGTTGACCCGACGATCACAGCGAAAAAAGCACAAAGTTGTCGTGAATTTCTATGACAAAGATTTGTTCAGAAATCAAAGTCTTCTTTAACTGCACACACCAGGGTTACTGCTTAGTATCTGGCTGGAAATCGTCTTCTCACTTCTTACCCTGGCCGCGCTTCGGCCATTTGATGAGGGCCAGTCTCGAGCTTCTCAAGTTGTCTCCTTCTTGCCCAAAAGAATTCTGGGTAATTCTGCCATTCCATGACAAGGGAACATTTACGCATGCGCCGACGGAATGTTTGAACAAGAGAGAAAAAACGCAGTACCTCCAGACACCGGCGCTGGAGCGTCGTACCAAACGAGTCATCCCGGGATTTCGGCCGTGCGATCGCTTTTGGACGCAGTTGGCCCTTCACTGCTTTTCTGCTACCGACCTTGCCTCCCGGTACGGCATTGAGGGAGAGAGATATGTCGGCCCCTAAACCATATGTGACAAATCCCACGCCTACTCACAGCTCCAAACCGCCCTTGTCAATTTAACGTAAGAATCGCGATGCCTTAAATATACATGGCAAAGTCATTTTATCTCTCATGTGGTAAGCACTGAAAGTCGCAGATTACAAAGCTGTGCGCACGCGCCCTAGTAAAGGTAACATACATACATGCATGCATGCATAAACTTTATTTTATCTCGAATTTTAGGTTAACTACAAGAGCTAATGTCTTGGAGACATTACATTTACAGCTAAAATACATAGCTATACAGATACATACTAAATGCAGATATATTTGAAGATATACCAATTAAAACAGAAAGGCCGCTGTACAAAATGCAGCACTTGATTCTCTTTTGAAACCAGTAAACTCAGTGGTACGGATAAAATCAGGTAGCGCATTCCGCAACTTGCTGATACGTAAGAAAAAAAGACTAAGAAAGAAAAACCCTCAAAGAAAAAAAAAAAGAAAATTTTGTAAAGTACTATGAGGAGATTTTGAACGCGCTCCTTGCATAAAGATGTAGAGTCTGACTTTACCAGTAAGAGAACACGTAATCTGCAAATATAAATCTGGTTATTCTCTCATTTACATTATACCGTTCCTTTGACCCGACGTATCACAGCGAAAAAAGCACAAGTTGTCGTGAATTTCTATGGAAAGATTTGTTCAGAAATCAAAGTCTTCTTTAAGCGTGCACACACCAGGGTTACTGCTTAGTATCTGGCTGGACAAATCGTCTTCTCACTTCTTACCCTGGCCGCGCTTCGGCCATTTGATGAGGGCCAGTCTCGAGCTTCTCAAGTTGTCTCCTTCTTGCCCAAAAGAATTCTGGGTAATTCTGCCATTCCATAGGACAAGGACATTTACGCATGCGCCGACGGAATGTTTGAACAAGAGAGAAAAACGCAGTACCTCCAGACACCGGCGCTGGAGCGTCGTACCAAACGAGTCATCCCGGGATTTTCGGCCCGTGCGATCGCTTTTGGACGCAGTTGGCCCTTCACTGCTTTCTGCTACCGACCTTGCCTCCCGGTACGGCATTGAGGGAGAGATATGTCGGCCCCTAAACCATATGTGACAAATCCCACGCCTACTCACAGCTCCAAACCGCCCTTGTCAATTTAACGTAAGAATTCGATGCCTTAAATATACATGGCAAAGTCATTTTATCTCTCCATGTGGGTAAGCACTGGAAAGTCGCAGATTACAAAGCTGTGCGCACGCGCCCTAGTAAAGGTAACATACCATGCATGCATGCATAAACTTTATTTTATCTCGAATTTTAGGTTAACTACAAGAGCTAATGTCTTGGGAGACATTACATTTACAGCTAAAATACATAGCATATACAGATACATACTAAATGCAGAATATTTGAAGATATACCAATTAAACAAAGAAAGGCCGCTGTACAAAATGCAGCACTTGATTCTTTTTTCTTTTGAAACCAGTAAACTCAGTGGTACGGATAAAATCAGGTAGCGCATTCCGCAACTTAGCTGATACGTAAGACAAAAAGACTAAGAAAGAAAAACCCTTCAAAGAAAAAAAAAGAAAACTCCCTTTGTAAAGTACTATGAGGATATTTTGAACGCGCTCCTTGCATAAAGATGTAGAGTCTGACTTTACAGTAAGAGAACACGTAATCTGCAATATAAATCTGGTTATTCTCTCATTACATTATACCGTTCCTTTGACCCGACGATCACAGCGAAAAAAGCACAAAGTTGTCGTGAATTTCTATGACAAAGATTTGTTCAGAAATCAAAAGTCTGCTTTAACTGCACACACCAGGGTTACTGCTTAGTATCTGGCTGGAAATCGTCTTCCCTCACTTCTTAACCCTGGCCGCGCTTCGGCCATTGATGAGGGCCAGTCTCGAGCTTCTCAAGTTGTCTCCTTCTTGTTAAAGAATTCTGGGTAATTCTGCCATTCCATGACAAGGGAACATTTACGCATGCGCCGACGGAATGTTTGAACAAGAGAGAAAAAACGCAGTACCTCCAGACACCGGCGCTGGAGCGTCGTACCAAACGAGTCATCCCGGGATTTCGGCCCGTGCGATCGCTTTTGGACGCAGTTGGCCCTTCGCTGCTTTCTGCTACCGACCTTGCCTCCCGGTACGGCATTGAGGGAGAGATATGTCGGCCCCTAAACCATATGTGACAAATCCCACGCCTACTCACAGCTCCAAACCGCCCTTGTCAATTTAAGCGTAAGAATTCGATGCTTATAATATACAATGGCAAAGTCATTTTATCTCTCATGTGGTAAGCACTGAAAGTCGCAGATTACAAAGCTGTGCGCACGCGCCCTAGTAAAAGTAACATACATACATGCATGCATGCATAAACTTTATTTTATCTCGAAATTTTAGGTTAACTACAAGAGCTAATGTCTGCGAGACAATTACATTTACAGCTAAAATACATAGCATATACAGATACATACTAAATGCAGAATATTTGAAGATATACAATTTAAACAGAAAAGCCGCTGTACAAAATGCAGCACTTTGATTCTCTTTTGAAAACAGTAAACTCAGTGGTACGGATAAAATCAGGTAGCGCATTCCGCAACTTAGCTGATACGTAAGCCAAAAAAAGAATAAGAAAGAAAAACCCTTCAAAAAAAAAAAAGAAACTTTTGTAAAGTACTATGATGAGATTTTGAACGCGCTCCTTGCATAAAGATGTAGAGTCTGACTTTACCAGTCCTAGAGAACACGTAATCTGCAAATATAAATCTGGTTATTCTCTCATTTACATTTACCGTTCCTTTGACCGACGATCACAGCGAAAAAAGCACAAAGTTGTCGTGAATTTTCTATGACAAAGATTTGTTCAGAAATCAAAAGTCTTCTTTAACTGCACACACCAGGGTTACTGCTTAGTATCTGGCTGGAAATCGTCTTCTCACTTGTCTTACCCTGGCCGCGCTTCGGCCATTTGATGAGGGCCAGTCTCGAGCTTCTCAAGTTGTCTCCTTCTTGCCCAAAAGAATTCTGGGTAATTCTGCCATTCCATGACAAGGGAACATTTACGCATGCGCCGACGGAATGTTTGAACAAGAGAGAAAAAACGCAGTACCTCCAGACACCGGCGCTGGAGCGTCGTACCAAACGAGTCATCCCGGATTTCGGCCCGTGCGATCGCTTTTGGACGCAGTTGGCCCTTCACTGCTTTCTGCTACCGACCTTGCCTCCCGGTACGGCATTGAGGGAGAGATATGTCGGCCCCTAAACCATATGTGACAAATCCCACGCCTACTCACAGCTCCAAACCGCCTTGTCAATTAACGTAAGAATTCGATGCCTTAATATATACATGGCAAAGTCATTTTATCTCTCATGTGGTAAGCACTGAAAGTCGCAGATTACAAAGCTGTGCGCACGCGCCCTAGTAAAGGTAACATACATACATGCATGCATGCATAAACTTTATTTTATCTCGATTTTAGGTTAACTACAAGAGCTAATGTCTTGGAGACATTACATTTACAGCTAAAATACATAGCATATACAGATACATACTAAATGCAGAATATTTGAAGATATACCATTAAACAGAAAGGCCGCTGTACAAAATGCAGCACTTGATTCTCTTTTGAAACCAGTAAACTCAGTGGTACGGATAAAATCAGGTAGCGCATTCCGCACTTAGCTGATACGTAAGAAAAAAGACTAAGAAAGAAAAAAACCCTTCATCAAAAAAAAAAAAAGAAAACTTTTGTAAAGTACTATGAGGAGATTTTGACGCGCTCCTTGCATAAAGATGTAGAGTCTGACTTACCAGTAAGAGAACACGTAATCTGCAAATATAAATCTGGTTATTCTCTCATTTACATATACCGTTCCTTTGACCCCGACGATCACCAGCGAAAAAAGCAAAAAGTTGTCGTGAATTTTCTATGACAAAGATTTGTTCATGAAATCAAAAGTCTTCTTTAACTGCACACACCAGGGTTACTGCTTAGTATCTGGCTGGAAATCGTCTTCTCACTTCTTACCCTGGCCGCGCTTCGGCCATTTGATGAGGGCCAGTCTCGAGCTTCTCAGTTGTCTCCTTCTGCCCAAAAGAATTCTGGGTAATTCTGCCATTCCATGACAAGGGAACATTTACGCATGCGCCGACGGAATGTTTGAACAAGAGAGAAAAACGCAGTACCTCCAGACACCGGCGCTGGAGCGTCGTACCAAACGAGTCATCCCGGGATTTCGGCCCGTGCGATCGCTTTTGGACGCAGTTGGCCCTTCACTGCTTTCTGCTACCGACCTTGCCTCCCGGTACGGCATTGAGGGAGAGATATGTCGGCCCCTAAACCATATGTGACAAATCCCACGCCTACTCACAGCTCCAAACCGCGCCTTGTCAATTTAACGTAAGAATTCGATGCCTTAAATATACATGGCAAAGTCATTTTATCTCTCATGTGGTAAGCACTGAAAGTCGCAGATTACAAAGCTGTGCGCACGCGCCCTAGTAAAGGTAACATACATACATGCATGCATGCATAAACTTTATTTTATCTCGAATTTTAGGTTAACTACAAGAGCTAATGTCTTGGAGACATTACATTTACAGCTAAAATACATAGCATATACAGATACATACTAAATGCAGAATATTTGAAGATATACCAATTAAAACAGAAAGGCCGCTGTACAAAATGCAGCACTTGATTCTCTTTTGAAACCAGTAAACTCAGTGGTACGGATAAAATCAGGTAGCGCATTCCGCAACTTAGCTGATACGTAAGAAAAAAAGACTAAGAAAGAAAAACCTTCAAAAAAAAAAAAAGAAAACTTTTGTAAAGTACTATGAGGAGATTTTGAACGCGCTCCTTGCATAAAGATGTAGAGTCTGACTTTACCAGTAAGAGAACACGTAATCTGCAAATATAAATCTGGTTATTCTCTCATTTACATTATACCGTTCCTTTGACCCGACGATCACAGCGAAAAAAGCACAAAGTTGTCGTGAATTTTCTATGACAAAGATTTGTTCAGAAATCAAAAAGTCTTCTTTTAACTGCACACACCAGGGTTACTGCTTAGTATCTGGCTGGAAATCGTCTTCTCACTTCTTACCCTGGCCGCGCTTCGGCCATTTGATGATGAGGCCAGTCTCGAGCTTCTCAAGTTGTCTCCTTCTTGCCCAAAAGAATTCTGGGTAATTCTGCCATTTCCATGACAAGGGAACATTTTACGCATGCGCCGACGGAATGTTTGAACAAGAGAGAAA
This sequence comes from Montipora foliosa, assembly GCF_036669935.1. Taxonomy (NCBI): domain Eukaryota; kingdom Metazoa; phylum Cnidaria; class Anthozoa; order Scleractinia; family Acroporidae; genus Montipora; species Montipora foliosa. The sequence goes on along the minus strand of NC_090878.1, from coordinate 15,166,967 downwards.
AACGCAGTACCTCCAGACACCGGCGCTGGAGCGTCGTACCAAACGAGTCATCCCGGGATTTCGGCCCGTGCGATCGCTTTTGGACGCAGTTGGCCCTTCACTGCTTTCTGCTACCGACCTTGCCTCCCGGTACGGCATTGAGGGAGAGATATGTCGGCCCCTAAACCATATGTGACAAATCCCACGCCTACTCACAGCTCCAAACCGCCCTTGTCAATTTAAACGTAAGAATTCGATGCCTTAAATATACATGGCAAAGTCATTTTATCTCTCATGTGGTAAGCACTGAAAGTCGCAGATTACAAAGCTGTGCGCACGCGCCCTAGTAAAGGTAACATACATACATGCATGCATGCATAAAACTTTATTTTATCTCGAATTTTAGGTTAACTACAAGAGCTAATGTCTTCGAGACATTACATTTACAGCTAAAATACATAGCATATACAGATACATACTAAATGCAGAATATTTGAAGATAGATACCAATTAAACAGAAAGGCCGCTGTACAAAATGCAGCACTTGATTCTCTTTTGAAACCAGTAAACTCAGTGGTACGGATAAAATCAGGTAGCGCATTCCGCAACTTAGCTGATACGTAAGAAAAAAAGACTAAGAAAGAAAAAACCCTTCAAAGAAAAAAAAGAAAACTTTTGTAAAGTACTATGAGGAGATTTTGAACGCGCTCCTTGCATAAAGATGTAGTAATCTGACTTTACCAGTAAGAGAACACGTAATCTGCAAATATAAATCTGGTTATTCTCTCATTTACATTATACCGTTCTTTGACCCGGACGATCACAGCGAAAAAAGCACAAAGTTGTCGTGAATTTTCTATGACAAAAGATTTGTTCAGAAATCAAAAGTCTTCTTTAACTGCACACACCAGGGTTACTGCTTAGTATCTGGCTGGAAATCGTCTTCTCACTTCTTACCCTGGCCGCGCTTCGGCCATTTGATGAGGGCCAGTCTCGAGCTTCTCAAGTTGTCTCCTTCTTGCCCCAAAAAGAATTCTGGGTAATTCTGCATTCCATGACAAGGGAATTTACGCATGCGCCGACGGAATGTTTGAACAAGAGAGAAAAAACGCAGTACCTCCAGACACCGGCGCTGGAGCGTCGTACCAAACGAGTCATCCCGGGATTTCGGCCCGTGCGATCGCTTTTGGACGCAGTTGGCCCTTCACTGCTTTCTGCTACCGACCTTGCCTCCCGGTTACGGCATTGAGGGAGAGATATGTCGGCCCCTAAACCATATGTGACAAATCCCACGCCTACTCACAGCTCCAAACCGCCCTTGTCAATTTAACGTAAGAATTCGATGCTTAAATATACATGGCAAAGTCATTTTATCTCTCATGTGGTAAGAAGCACTGAAAGTCGCAGATTACAAAGCTGTGCGCACGCGCCCTAGTAAAGGTAACATACATACATGCATGCATGCATAAACTTTATTTTATCTCGAATTTTAGGTTAACTACAAGAGCTAATGTCTTGGAGACATTACATTTACAGCTAAAATACATAGCATATACAGATACATACTAAATGCAGAATATTTGAAGATATACCAATTAAACAGAAAGGCCGCTGTACAAAATGCAGCACTTGATTCTCTTTTGAAACCAGTAAACTCAGTGGTACGGATAAAATCAGGTAGCGCATTCCGCAACTTAGCTGATACGTAAGAAAAAAAGACTAAGAAAGAAAACCCTTCAAAAAAAAAAAAAGAAAACTTTTGTAAAGTACTATGAGGAGATTTTGAACGCGCTCCTTGCATAAAGATGTAGAATCTGACTTTACCAGTAAGAGAACACGTAATCTGCAAATAAATCTGGTTATTCTCTCATTTACATTATACCGTTCCTTTGACCGACGATCACAGCGAAAAAGCACAAAGTTGTCCGTGAATTGTTCTATGACAAGATTTGTTCAGAAATCAAAAGTCTTCTTTAAACTGCACACACCAGGGTTACTGCTTAGTATCTGGCTGGAAATCGTCTTCTCACTTCTACCCTGGCCGCGCTTCGGCCATTTGATGAGGGCCAGTCTCGAGCTTCTCAAGTTGTCTCCTTCTTGCCCAAAGAATTCTGGGTAATTCTGCCATTCCATGACAAGTTGAACTTTTACGCATGCGCCGACGGAATGTTTGAACAAGAGAGAAAAACGCAGTACCTCCAGACACCGGCGCTGGAGCGTCGTACCAAACGAGTCATCCCGGGATTTCGGCCCGTGCGATCGCTTTGGACGCAGTTGGCCCTTCACTGCTTTCTGCTACCGACCTTGCCTCCCGGTACGGCATTGAGGGAGAGATATGTCGGCCCCTAAACCATATGTGACAAATCCCACGCCTACTCACAGCTCCAAACCGCCCTTGTCAATTTAACGTAAGAATTCGATGCCTTAAATATACATGATGGCAAGTCATTTTATCTCTCTGTGGTAAGAAGCACTGAAAGTCGCGATTACAAAGCTGTGCGCACGCGCCCTAGTAAAGGTAACATACATACATGCATGCATGCATAAACTTTATTTTATCTCGAATTTTAGGTTAACTACAAGAGCTAATGTCTTGGAGACATTACATTTACAGCTAAAATACATAGCATATACAGATACATACTAAATGCAGAATATTTGAAGATATACCAATTAAACAGAAAGGCCGCTGTACAAAATGCAGGCACTTGATTCTCTTTTGAAACCAGTAAATCAGTGGTACGGGATAAAATCAGGTAGCGCATTCCGCAACTTAGCTGATACGTAAGAAAAAAAGACTAAGAAAGAAAAAACCTTCAAAGAACAAAAAAGAAAACTTTTGTAAAGTACTATGAGGAGATTTTGAACGCGCTCCTTGCATAAAAGATGTAGAGTTCTGACTTTACCAGTAAGAGAACACGTAATCTGCAAATATAAATCTGGTTATTCTCTCATTACATTATACCGTTCCTTTGACCCGACGATCACAGCGAAAAAAGGCACAAAGTTGTCGGTGAATTTTCTATGACAAGATTTGTTCAGAAATCAAAAGTCTTCTTTAACTGCACACACCAGGGTTACTGCTTAGTATCTGGCTGGAAATCGTCTTCTCACTTCTTACCCTGGCCGCGCTTCGGCCATTTGATGAGGGCCAGTCTCGAAGCTTCTCAAGTTGTCTCCTTCTTGCCCAAAAGAATTCTGGGTAATTCTGCCATTCCATGACAAGGGAACTTTTTACGCATGCGCCGACGGAATGTTTGAACAAGAGAGAAAAACGCAGTACCTCCAGACACCGGCGCTGGAGCGTCGTACCAAAACGAGTCATCCCGGGATTTCGGCCCGTGCGATCGCTTTTGATACGCAGTTGGCCCTTCACTGCTTTCTGCTACCGACCTTGCCTCCCGGTACGGCATTGAGGGAGAGATATGTCGGCCCCTAAACCATATGTGGACAAATCCCACGCCTACTCACAGCTCCAAAACCCGCCCTTGTCAATTTAACGTAAGAATTCGATGCCTTAAAATATACATGGCAAAGTCATTTTATCTCTCATGTGGTAAGAAGCACTGAAAGTCGCAGATTACAAAGCTGTGCGCACGCGCCCTAGTAAAGGTAACATACATACATGCATGCATGCATAAACTTTATTTTATCTCGAATTTTAGGTTAACTACAAGAGCTAATGTCTTGGAGACATTACATTTACAGCTAAAATACATAGCATATACAGATACATACTAAATGCAGAATATTTGAAGATATACCAATTAAACAGAAAGGCCGCTGTACAAAATGCAGCACTTGATTCTCTTTTGAAACCAGTAAACTCAGTGGTACGGATAAAATCAGGTAGCGCATTCCGCAACTTAGCTGATACGTAAGAAAAAAAGACTAAGAAAGAAAAACCCTTCAAAGAAAAAAAAAGAAAACTTTTGTAAAGTACTATGAGGAGATTTTGAACGCGCTCCTTGCATAAAGATGTAGAGTCTGACTTTACCAGTAAGAGAACACGTAATCTGCAAATATAAATCTGGTTATTCTCTCATTTACATTATACCGTTCCTTTGACCCGACGATCACAGCGAAAAAAGCACAAAGTTGTCGTGAATTTTCTATGACAAAGATTTGTTCAGAAATCAAAAGTCTTCTTTAACTGCACACACCAGGGTTACTGCTTAGTATCTGGCTGGAAATCGTCTTCTCACTTCTTACCCTGGCCGCGCTTCGGCCATTTGATGAGGGCCAGTCTCGAGCTTCTCAAGTTGTCTCCTTCTTGCCCAAAAGAATTCTGGGTAATTCTGCCATTCCATGACAAGGGAACATTTACGCAAGCGCCGACGGAATGTTTGAACAAGAGAGAAAAACGCAGTACCTCCAGACACCGGCGCTGGAGCGTCGTACCAAACGAGTCATCCCGGGATTTCGGCCCGTGCGATCGCTTTTGGACGTGGTTGGCCCTTCACTGCTTTCTGCTACCGACCTTGCCTCCCGGTACGGCATTGAGGGAGAGATATGTCGGCCCCTAAACCATATGTGACAAATCCCACGCCTACTCACAGCTCCAAACCGCCCTTGTCAATTTAACGTAAGAATTCGATGCCTTAAATATACATGGCAAAGTCATTTTATCTCTCATGTGGTAAGCACTGAAAGTCGCAGATTACAAAGCTGTGCGCACGCGCCCTAGTAAAGGTGGTAACATACATACATGCATGCATGCATAAACTTTATTTTATCTCGAATTTTAGGTTACTACAAGAGCTAATGTCTTCGAGACATTACATTTACAGCTAAAATACATAGCATATACAGATACATACTAAATGCAGAATATTTGAAGATATACCAATTAACAGAAAGGCCGCTGTACAAAATGCTGGATTCACTGATTCTCTTTTGAAACCAGTAAACTCAGTGGTACGGATAAAATCAGGTAGCGCATTCCGCAACTTAGCTGATACGTAAGAAAAAAAGACTAAGAAAGAAAAACCCTTCAAAAAAAAAAAAGAAAACTTTTGTAAAGTACTATGAGGAGATTTTGAACGCGCTCCTTGTTTTCATAAGATGTAGAGTCTGACTTTACCAGTAAGAGAAACACGTAATCTGCAAATATAAATCTGGTTATTCTCTCATTTACATTATACCGTTCCGTTGACCCGACGATCACAGCGAAAAAAGCACAAAGTTGTCGTGAATTTCTATGACAAAGATTTGTTCAGAAATCAAAGTCTTCTTTAACTGCACACACCAGGGTTACTGCTTAGTATCTGGCTGGAAATCGTCTTCTCACTTCTTACCCTGGCCGCGCTTCGGCCATTTGATGAGGGCCAGTCTCGAGCTTCTCAAGTTGTCTCCTTCTTGCCCAAAAGAATTCTGGGTAATTCTGCCATTCCATGACAAGGGAACATTTACGCATGCGCCGACGGAATGTTTGAACAAGAGAGAAAAAACGCAGTACCTCCAGACACCGGCGCTGGAGCGTCGTACCAAACGAGTCATCCCGGGATTTCGGCCGTGCGATCGCTTTTGGACGCAGTTGGCCCTTCACTGCTTTTCTGCTACCGACCTTGCCTCCCGGTACGGCATTGAGGGAGAGAGATATGTCGGCCCCTAAACCATATGTGACAAATCCCACGCCTACTCACAGCTCCAAACCGCCCTTGTCAATTTAACGTAAGAATCGCGATGCCTTAAATATACATGGCAAAGTCATTTTATCTCTCATGTGGTAAGCACTGAAAGTCGCAGATTACAAAGCTGTGCGCACGCGCCCTAGTAAAGGTAACATACATACATGCATGCATGCATAAACTTTATTTTATCTCGAATTTTAGGTTAACTACAAGAGCTAATGTCTTGGAGACATTACATTTACAGCTAAAATACATAGCTATACAGATACATACTAAATGCAGATATATTTGAAGATATACCAATTAAAACAGAAAGGCCGCTGTACAAAATGCAGCACTTGATTCTCTTTTGAAACCAGTAAACTCAGTGGTACGGATAAAATCAGGTAGCGCATTCCGCAACTTGCTGATACGTAAGAAAAAAAGACTAAGAAAGAAAAACCCTCAAAGAAAAAAAAAAAGAAAATTTTGTAAAGTACTATGAGGAGATTTTGAACGCGCTCCTTGCATAAAGATGTAGAGTCTGACTTTACCAGTAAGAGAACACGTAATCTGCAAATATAAATCTGGTTATTCTCTCATTTACATTATACCGTTCCTTTGACCCGACGTATCACAGCGAAAAAAGCACAAGTTGTCGTGAATTTCTATGGAAAGATTTGTTCAGAAATCAAAGTCTTCTTTAAGCGTGCACACACCAGGGTTACTGCTTAGTATCTGGCTGGACAAATCGTCTTCTCACTTCTTACCCTGGCCGCGCTTCGGCCATTTGATGAGGGCCAGTCTCGAGCTTCTCAAGTTGTCTCCTTCTTGCCCAAAAGAATTCTGGGTAATTCTGCCATTCCATAGGACAAGGACATTTACGCATGCGCCGACGGAATGTTTGAACAAGAGAGAAAAACGCAGTACCTCCAGACACCGGCGCTGGAGCGTCGTACCAAACGAGTCATCCCGGGATTTTCGGCCCGTGCGATCGCTTTTGGACGCAGTTGGCCCTTCACTGCTTTCTGCTACCGACCTTGCCTCCCGGTACGGCATTGAGGGAGAGATATGTCGGCCCCTAAACCATATGTGACAAATCCCACGCCTACTCACAGCTCCAAACCGCCCTTGTCAATTTAACGTAAGAATTCGATGCCTTAAATATACATGGCAAAGTCATTTTATCTCTCCATGTGGGTAAGCACTGGAAAGTCGCAGATTACAAAGCTGTGCGCACGCGCCCTAGTAAAGGTAACATACCATGCATGCATGCATAAACTTTATTTTATCTCGAATTTTAGGTTAACTACAAGAGCTAATGTCTTGGGAGACATTACATTTACAGCTAAAATACATAGCATATACAGATACATACTAAATGCAGAATATTTGAAGATATACCAATTAAACAAAGAAAGGCCGCTGTACAAAATGCAGCACTTGATTCTTTTTTCTTTTGAAACCAGTAAACTCAGTGGTACGGATAAAATCAGGTAGCGCATTCCGCAACTTAGCTGATACGTAAGACAAAAAGACTAAGAAAGAAAAACCCTTCAAAGAAAAAAAAAGAAAACTCCCTTTGTAAAGTACTATGAGGATATTTTGAACGCGCTCCTTGCATAAAGATGTAGAGTCTGACTTTACAGTAAGAGAACACGTAATCTGCAATATAAATCTGGTTATTCTCTCATTACATTATACCGTTCCTTTGACCCGACGATCACAGCGAAAAAAGCACAAAGTTGTCGTGAATTTCTATGACAAAGATTTGTTCAGAAATCAAAAGTCTGCTTTAACTGCACACACCAGGGTTACTGCTTAGTATCTGGCTGGAAATCGTCTTCCCTCACTTCTTAACCCTGGCCGCGCTTCGGCCATTGATGAGGGCCAGTCTCGAGCTTCTCAAGTTGTCTCCTTCTTGTTAAAGAATTCTGGGTAATTCTGCCATTCCATGACAAGGGAACATTTACGCATGCGCCGACGGAATGTTTGAACAAGAGAGAAAAAACGCAGTACCTCCAGACACCGGCGCTGGAGCGTCGTACCAAACGAGTCATCCCGGGATTTCGGCCCGTGCGATCGCTTTTGGACGCAGTTGGCCCTTCGCTGCTTTCTGCTACCGACCTTGCCTCCCGGTACGGCATTGAGGGAGAGATATGTCGGCCCCTAAACCATATGTGACAAATCCCACGCCTACTCACAGCTCCAAACCGCCCTTGTCAATTTAAGCGTAAGAATTCGATGCTTATAATATACAATGGCAAAGTCATTTTATCTCTCATGTGGTAAGCACTGAAAGTCGCAGATTACAAAGCTGTGCGCACGCGCCCTAGTAAAAGTAACATACATACATGCATGCATGCATAAACTTTATTTTATCTCGAAATTTTAGGTTAACTACAAGAGCTAATGTCTGCGAGACAATTACATTTACAGCTAAAATACATAGCATATACAGATACATACTAAATGCAGAATATTTGAAGATATACAATTTAAACAGAAAAGCCGCTGTACAAAATGCAGCACTTTGATTCTCTTTTGAAAACAGTAAACTCAGTGGTACGGATAAAATCAGGTAGCGCATTCCGCAACTTAGCTGATACGTAAGCCAAAAAAAGAATAAGAAAGAAAAACCCTTCAAAAAAAAAAAAGAAACTTTTGTAAAGTACTATGATGAGATTTTGAACGCGCTCCTTGCATAAAGATGTAGAGTCTGACTTTACCAGTCCTAGAGAACACGTAATCTGCAAATATAAATCTGGTTATTCTCTCATTTACATTTACCGTTCCTTTGACCGACGATCACAGCGAAAAAAGCACAAAGTTGTCGTGAATTTTCTATGACAAAGATTTGTTCAGAAATCAAAAGTCTTCTTTAACTGCACACACCAGGGTTACTGCTTAGTATCTGGCTGGAAATCGTCTTCTCACTTGTCTTACCCTGGCCGCGCTTCGGCCATTTGATGAGGGCCAGTCTCGAGCTTCTCAAGTTGTCTCCTTCTTGCCCAAAAGAATTCTGGGTAATTCTGCCATTCCATGACAAGGGAACATTTACGCATGCGCCGACGGAATGTTTGAACAAGAGAGAAAAAACGCAGTACCTCCAGACACCGGCGCTGGAGCGTCGTACCAAACGAGTCATCCCGGATTTCGGCCCGTGCGATCGCTTTTGGACGCAGTTGGCCCTTCACTGCTTTCTGCTACCGACCTTGCCTCCCGGTACGGCATTGAGGGAGAGATATGTCGGCCCCTAAACCATATGTGACAAATCCCACGCCTACTCACAGCTCCAAACCGCCTTGTCAATTAACGTAAGAATTCGATGCCTTAATATATACATGGCAAAGTCATTTTATCTCTCATGTGGTAAGCACTGAAAGTCGCAGATTACAAAGCTGTGCGCACGCGCCCTAGTAAAGGTAACATACATACATGCATGCATGCATAAACTTTATTTTATCTCGATTTTAGGTTAACTACAAGAGCTAATGTCTTGGAGACATTACATTTACAGCTAAAATACATAGCATATACAGATACATACTAAATGCAGAATATTTGAAGATATACCATTAAACAGAAAGGCCGCTGTACAAAATGCAGCACTTGATTCTCTTTTGAAACCAGTAAACTCAGTGGTACGGATAAAATCAGGTAGCGCATTCCGCACTTAGCTGATACGTAAGAAAAAAGACTAAGAAAGAAAAAAACCCTTCATCAAAAAAAAAAAAAGAAAACTTTTGTAAAGTACTATGAGGAGATTTTGACGCGCTCCTTGCATAAAGATGTAGAGTCTGACTTACCAGTAAGAGAACACGTAATCTGCAAATATAAATCTGGTTATTCTCTCATTTACATATACCGTTCCTTTGACCCCGACGATCACCAGCGAAAAAAGCAAAAAGTTGTCGTGAATTTTCTATGACAAAGATTTGTTCATGAAATCAAAAGTCTTCTTTAACTGCACACACCAGGGTTACTGCTTAGTATCTGGCTGGAAATCGTCTTCTCACTTCTTACCCTGGCCGCGCTTCGGCCATTTGATGAGGGCCAGTCTCGAGCTTCTCAGTTGTCTCCTTCTGCCCAAAAGAATTCTGGGTAATTCTGCCATTCCATGACAAGGGAACATTTACGCATGCGCCGACGGAATGTTTGAACAAGAGAGAAAAACGCAGTACCTCCAGACACCGGCGCTGGAGCGTCGTACCAAACGAGTCATCCCGGGATTTCGGCCCGTGCGATCGCTTTTGGACGCAGTTGGCCCTTCACTGCTTTCTGCTACCGACCTTGCCTCCCGGTACGGCATTGAGGGAGAGATATGTCGGCCCCTAAACCATATGTGACAAATCCCACGCCTACTCACAGCTCCAAACCGCGCCTTGTCAATTTAACGTAAGAATTCGATGCCTTAAATATACATGGCAAAGTCATTTTATCTCTCATGTGGTAAGCACTGAAAGTCGCAGATTACAAAGCTGTGCGCACGCGCCCTAGTAAAGGTAACATACATACATGCATGCATGCATAAACTTTATTTTATCTCGAATTTTAGGTTAACTACAAGAGCTAATGTCTTGGAGACATTACATTTACAGCTAAAATACATAGCATATACAGATACATACTAAATGCAGAATATTTGAAGATATACCAATTAAAACAGAAAGGCCGCTGTACAAAATGCAGCACTTGATTCTCTTTTGAAACCAGTAAACTCAGTGGTACGGATAAAATCAGGTAGCGCATTCCGCAACTTAGCTGATACGTAAGAAAAAAAGACTAAGAAAGAAAAACCTTCAAAAAAAAAAAAAGAAAACTTTTGTAAAGTACTATGAGGAGATTTTGAACGCGCTCCTTGCATAAAGATGTAGAGTCTGACTTTACCAGTAAGAGAACACGTAATCTGCAAATATAAATCTGGTTATTCTCTCATTTACATTATACCGTTCCTTTGACCCGACGATCACAGCGAAAAAAGCACAAAGTTGTCGTGAATTTTCTATGACAAAGATTTGTTCAGAAATCAAAAAGTCTTCTTTTAACTGCACACACCAGGGTTACTGCTTAGTATCTGGCTGGAAATCGTCTTCTCACTTCTTACCCTGGCCGCGCTTCGGCCATTTGATGATGAGGCCAGTCTCGAGCTTCTCAAGTTGTCTCCTTCTTGCCCAAAAGAATTCTGGGTAATTCTGCCATTTCCATGACAAGGGAACATTTTACGCATGCGCCGACGGAATGTTTGAACAAGAGAGAAAAACGCAGTACCTCCAGACACCGGCGCTGGAGCGTCGTACCAAACGAGTCATCCCGGGATTTCGGCCCGTGCGATCGCTTTTGGACGCAGTTGGCCCTTCACTGCTTTCTGCTACCGACCTTGCCTCCCGGTACGGCATTGAGGGAGAGATATGTCGGCCCCTAAACCATATGTGACAAATCCCACGCCTACTCACAGCTCCAAACCGCCCTTGTCAATTTAAACGTAAGAATTCGATGCCTTAAATATACATGGCAAAGTCATTTTATCTCTCATGTGGTAAGCACTGAAAGTCGCAGATTACAAAGCTGTGCGCACGCGCCCTAGTAAAGGTAACATACATACATGCATGCATGCATAAAACTTTATTTTATCTCGAATTTTAGGTTAACTACAAGAGCTAATGTCTTCGAGACATTACATTTACAGCTAAAATACATAGCATATACAGATACATACTAAATGCAGAATATTTGAAGATAGATACCAATTAAACAGAAAGGCCGCTGTACAAAATGCAGCACTTGATTCTCTTTTGAAACCAGTAAACTCAGTGGTACGGATAAAATCAGGTAGCGCATTCCGCAACTTAGCTGATACGTAAGAAAAAAAGACTAAGAAAGAAAAAACCCTTCAAAGAAAAAAAAGAAAACTTTTGTAAAGTACTATGAGGAGATTTTGAACGCGCTCCTTGCATAAAGATGTAGTAATCTGACTTTACCAGTAAGAGAACACGTAATCTGCAAATATAAATCTGGTTATTCTCTCATTTACATTATACCGTTCTTTGACCCGGACGATCACAGCGAAAAAAGCACAAAGTTGTCGTGAATTTTCTATGACAAAAGATTTGTTCAGAAATCAAAAGTCTTCTTTAACTGCACACACCAGGGTTACTGCTTAGTATCTGGCTGGAAATCGTCTTCTCACTTCTTACCCTGGCCGCGCTTCGGCCATTTGATGAGGGCCAGTCTCGAGCTTCTCAAGTTGTCTCCTTCTTGCCCCAAAAAGAATTCTGGGTAATTCTGCATTCCATGACAAGGGAATTTACGCATGCGCCGACGGAATGTTTGAACAAGAGAGAAAAAACGCAGTACCTCCAGACACCGGCGCTGGAGCGTCGTACCAAACGAGTCATCCCGGGATTTCGGCCCGTGCGATCGCTTTTGGACGCAGTTGGCCCTTCACTGCTTTCTGCTACCGACCTTGCCTCCCGGTTACGGCATTGAGGGAGAGATATGTCGGCCCCTAAACCATATGTGACAAATCCCACGCCTACTCACAGCTCCAAACCGCCCTTGTCAATTTAACGTAAGAATTCGATGCTTAAATATACATGGCAAAGTCATTTTATCTCTCATGTGGTAAGAAGCACTGAAAGTCGCAGATTACAAAGCTGTGCGCACGCGCCCTAGTAAAGGTAACATACATACATGCATGCATGCATAAACTTTATTTTATCTCGAATTTTAGGTTAACTACAAGAGCTAATGTCTTGGAGACATTACATTTACAGCTAAAATACATAGCATATACAGATACATACTAAATGCAGAATATTTGAAGATATACCAATTAAACAGAAAGGCCGCTGTACAAAATGCAGCACTTGATTCTCTTTTGAAACCAGTAAACTCAGTGGTACGGATAAAATCAGGTAGCGCATTCCGCAACTTAGCTGATACGTAAGAAAAAAAGACTAAGAAAGAAAACCCTTCAAAAAAAAAAAAAGAAAACTTTTGTAAAGTACTATGAGGAGATTTTGAACGCGCTCCTTGCATAAAGATGTAGAATCTGACTTTACCAGTAAGAGAACACGTAATCTGCAAATAAATCTGGTTATTCTCTCATTTACATTATACCGTTCCTTTGACCGACGATCACAGCGAAAAAGCACAAAGTTGTCCGTGAATTGTTCTATGACAAGATTTGTTCAGAAATCAAAAGTCTTCTTTAAACTGCACACACCAGGGTTACTGCTTAGTATCTGGCTGGAAATCGTCTTCTCACTTCTACCCTGGCCGCGCTTCGGCCATTTGATGAGGGCCAGTCTCGAGCTTCTCAAGTTGTCTCCTTCTTGCCCAAAGAATTCTGGGTAATTCTGCCATTCCATGACAAGTTGAACTTTTACGCATGCGCCGACGGAATGTTTGAACAAGAGAGAAAAACGCAGTACCTCCAGACACCGGCGCTGGAGCGTCGTACCAAACGAGTCATCCCGGGATTTCGGCCCGTGCGATCGCTTTGGACGCAGTTGGCCCTTCACTGCTTTCTGCTACCGACCTTGCCTCCCGGTACGGCATTGAGGGAGAGATATGTCGGCCCCTAAACCATATGTGACAAATCCCACGCCTACTCACAGCTCCAAACCGCCCTTGTCAATTTAACGTAAGAATTCGATGCCTTAAATATACATGATGGCAAGTCATTTTATCTCTCTGTGGTAAGAAGCACTGAAAGTCGCGATTACAAAGCTGTGCGCACGCGCCCTAGTAAAGGTAACATACATACATGCATGCATGCATAAACTTTATTTTATCTCGAATTTTAGGTTAACTACAAGAGCTAATGTCTTGGAGACATTACATTTACAGCTAAAATACATAGCATATACAGATACATACTAAATGCAGAATATTTGAAGATATACCAATTAAACAGAAAGGCCGCTGTACAAAATGCAGGCACTTGATTCTCTTTTGAAACCAGTAAATCAGTGGTACGGGATAAAATCAGGTAGCGCATTCCGCAACTTAGCTGATACGTAAGAAAAAAAGACTAAGAAAGAAAAAACCTTCAAAGAACAAAAAAGAAAACTTTTGTAAAGTACTATGAGGAGATTTTGAACGCGCTCCTTGCATAAAAGATGTAGAGTTCTGACTTTACCAGTAAGAGAACACGTAATCTGCAAATATAAATCTGGTTATTCTCTCATTACATTATACCGTTCCTTTGACCCGACGATCACAGCGAAAAAAGGCACAAAGTTGTCGGTGAATTTTCTATGACAAGATTTGTTCAGAAATCAAAAGTCTTCTTTAACTGCACACACCAGGGTTACTGCTTAGTATCTGGCTGGAAATCGTCTTCTCACTTCTTACCCTGGCCGCGCTTCGGCCATTTGATGAGGGCCAGTCTCGAAGCTTCTCAAGTTGTCTCCTTCTTGCCCAAAAGAATTCTGGGTAATTCTGCCATTCCATGACAAGGGAACTTTTTACGCATGCGCCGACGGAATGTTTGAACAAGAGAGAAAAACGCAGTACCTCCAGACACCGGCGCTGGAGCGTCGTACCAAAACGAGTCATCCCGGGATTTCGGCCCGTGCGATCGCTTTTGATACGCAGTTGGCCCTTCACTGCTTTCTGCTACCGACCTTGCCTCCCGGTACGGCATTGAGGGAGAGATATGTCGGCCCCTAAACCATATGTGGACAAATCCCACGCCTACTCACAGCTCCAAAACCCGCCCTTGTCAATTTAACGTAAGAATTCGATGCCTTAAAATATACATGGCAAAGTCATTTTATCTCTCATGTGGTAAGAAGCACTGAAAGTCGCAGATTACAAAGCTGTGCGCACGCGCCCTAGTAAAGGTAACATACATACATGCATGCATGCATAAACTTTATTTTATCTCGAATTTTAGGTTAACTACAAGAGCTAATGTCTTGGAGACATTACATTTACAGCTAAAATACATAGCATATACAGATACATACTAAATGCAGAATATTTGAAGATATACCAATTAAACAGAAAGGCCGCTGTACAAAATGCAGCACTTGATTCTCTTTTGAAACCAGTAAACTCAGTGGTACGGATAAAATCAGGTAGCGCATTCCGCAACTTAGCTGATACGTAAGAAAAAAAGACTAAGAAAGAAAAACCCTTCAAAGAACAAAAAAGAAAACTTTTGTAAAGTACTATGAGGAGATTTTGAACGCGCTCCTTGCATAAAGATGTAGAGTCTGACTTTACCAGTAAGAGAACACGTAATCTGCAAATATAAATCTGGTTATTCTCTCATTTACATTATACCGTTCCTTTGACCCGACGATCACAGCGAAAAAAGCACAAAGTTGTCGTGAATTTTCTATGACAAAGATTTGTTCAGAAATCAAAAGTCTTCTTTAACTGCACACACCAGGGTTACTGCTTAGTATCTGGCTGGAAATCGTCTTCTCACTTCTTACCCTGGCCGCGCTTCGGCCATTTGATGAGGGCCAGTCTCGAGCTTCTCAAGTTGTCTCCTTCTTGCCCAAAAGAATTCTGGGTAATTCTGCCATTCCATGACAAGGGAACATTTACGCATGCGCCGACGGAATGTTTGAACAAGAGAGAAAAACGCAGTACCTCCAGACACCGGCGCTGGAGCGTCGTACCAAACGAGTCATCCCGGGATTTCGGCCCGTGCGATCGCTTTTGGACGCAGTTGGCCCTTCACTGCTTTCTGCTACCGACCTTGCCTCCCGGTACGGCATTGAGGGAGAGATATGTCGGCCCCTAAACCATATGTGACAAATCCCACGCCTACTCACAGCTCCAAACCGCCCTTGTCAATTTAACGTAAGAATTCGATGCCTTAAATATACATGGCAAAGTCATTTTATCTCTCATGTGGTAAGCACTGAAAGTCGCAGATTACAAAGCTGTGCGCACGCGCCCTAGTAAAGGTGTAACATACATACATGCATGCATGCATAAACTTTATTTTATCTCGAATTTTAGGTTACTACAAGAGCTAATGTCTTCGAGACATTACATTTACAGCTAAAATACATAGCATATACAGATACATACTAAATGCAGAATATTTGAAGATATACCAATTAACAGAAAGGCCGCTGTACAAAATGCTGGATTCACTGATTCTCTTTTGAAACCAGTAAACTCAGTGGTACGGATAAAATCAGGTAGCGCATTCCGCAACTTAGCTGATACGTAAGAAAAAAAGACTAAGAAAGAAAAACCCTTCAAAAAAAAAAAAGAAAACTTTTGTAAAGTACTATGAGGAGATTTTGAACGCGCTCCTTGTTTTCATAAGATGTAGAGTCTGACTTTACCAGTAAGAGAAACACGTAATCTGCAAATATAAATCTGGTTATTCTCTCATTTACATTATACCGTTCCGTTGACCCGACGATCACAGCGAAAAAAGCACAAAGTTGTCGTGAATTTCTATGACAAAGATTTGTTCAGAAATCAAAGTCTTCTTTAACTGCACACACCAGGGTTACTGCTTAGTATCTGGCTGGAAATCGTCTTCTCACTTCTTACCCTGGCCGCGCTTCGGCCATTTGATGAGGGCCAGTCTCGAGCTTCTCAAGTTGTCTCCTTCTTGCCCAAAAGAATTCTGGGTAATTCTGCCATTCCATGACAAGGGAACATTTACGCATGCGCCGACGGAATGTTTGAACAAGAGAGAAAAAACGCAGTACCTCCAGACACCGGCGCTGGAGCGTCGTACCAAACGAGTCATCCCGGGATTTCGGCCGTGCGATCGCTTTTGGACGCAGTTGGCCCTTCACTGCTTTTCTGCTACCGACCTTGCCTCCCGGTACGGCATTGAGGGAGAGAGATATGTCGGCCCCTAAACCATATGTGACAAATCCCACGCCTACTCACAGCTCCAAACCGCCCTTGTCAATTTAACGTAAGAATCGCGATGCCTTAAATATACATGGCAAAGTCATTTTATCTCTCATGTGGTAAGCACTGAAAGTCGCAGATTACAAAGCTGTGCGCACGCGCCCTAGTAAAGGTAACATACATACATGCATGCATGCATAAACTTTATTTTATCTCGAATTTTAGGTTAACTACAAGAGCTAATGTCTTGGAGACATTACATTTACAGCTAAAATACATAGCTATACAGATACATACTAAATGCAGATATATTTGAAGATATACCAATTAAAACAGAAAGGCCGCTGTACAAAATGCAGCACTTGATTCTCTTTTGAAACCAGTAAACTCAGTGGTACGGATAAAATCAGGTAGCGCATTCCGCAACTTGCTGATACGTAAGAAAAAAAGACTAAGAAAGAAAAACCCTCAAAGAAAAAAAAAAAGAAAATTTTGTAAAGTACTATGAGGAGATTTTGAACGCGCTCCTTGCATAAAGATGTAGAGTCTGACTTTACCAGTAAGAGAACACGTAATCTGCAAATATAAATCTGGTTATTCTCTCATTTACATTATACCGTTCCTTTGACCCGACGTATCACAGCGAAAAAAGCACAAGTTGTCGTGAATTTCTATGGAAAGATTTGTTCAGAAATCAAAGTCTTCTTTAAGCGTGCACACACCAGGGTTACTGCTTAGTATCTGGCTGGACAAATCGTCTTCTCACTTCTTACCCTGGCCGCGCTTCGGCCATTTGATGAGGGCCAGTCTCGAGCTTCTCAAGTTGTCTCCTTCTTGCCCAAAAGAATTCTGGGTAATTCTGCCATTCCATAGGACAAGGACATTTACGCATGCGCCGACGGAATGTTTGAACAAGAGAGAAAAACGCAGTACCTCCAGACACCGGCGCTGGAGCGTCGTACCAAACGAGTCATCCCGGGATTTTCGGCCCGTGCGATCGCTTTTGGACGCAGTTGGCCCTTCACTGCTTTCTGCTACCGACCTTGCCTCCCGGTACGGCATTGAGGGAGAGATATGTCGGCCCCTAAACCATATGTGACAAATCCCACGCCTACTCACAGCTCCAAACCGCCCTTGTCAATTTAACGTAAGAATTCGATGCCTTAAATATACATGGCAAAGTCATTTTATCTCTCCATGTGGGTAAGCACTGGAAAGTCGCAGATTACAAAGCTGTGCGCACGCGCCCTAGTAAAGGTAACATACCATGCATGCATGCATAAACTTTATTTTATCTCGAATTTTAGGTTAACTACAAGAGCTAATGTCTTGGGAGACATTACATTTACAGCTAAAATACATAGCATATACAGATACATACTAAATGCAGAATATTTGAAGATATACCAATTAAACAAAGAAAGGCCGCTGTACAAAATGCAGCACTTGATTCTTTTTTCTTTTGAAACCAGTAAACTCAGTGGTACGGATAAAATCAGGTAGCGCATTCCGCAACTTAGCTGATACGTAAGACAAAAAGACTAAGAAAGAAAAACCCTTCAAAGAAAAAAAAAGAAAACTCCCTTTGTAAAGTACTATGAGGATATTTTGAACGCGCTCCTTGCATAAAGATGTAGAGTCTGACTTTACAGTAAGAGAACACGTAATCTGCAATATAAATCTGGTTATTCTCTCATTACATTATACCGTTCCTTTGACCCGACGATCACAGCGAAAAAAGCACAAAGTTGTCGTGAATTTCTATGACAAAGATTTGTTCAGAAATCAAAAGTCTGCTTTAACTGCACACACCAGGGTTACTGCTTAGTATCTGGCTGGAAATCGTCTTCCCTCACTTCTTAACCCTGGCCGCGCTTCGGCCATTGATGAGGGCCAGTCTCGAGCTTCTCAAGTTGTCTCCTTCTTGTTAAAGAATTCTGGGTAATTCTGCCATTCCATGACAAGGGAACATTTACGCATGCGCCGACGGAATGTTTGAACAAGAGAGAAAAAACGCAGTACCTCCAGACACCGGCGCTGGAGCGTCGTACCAAACGAGTCATCCCGGGATTTCGGCCCGTGCGATCGCTTTTGGACGCAGTTGGCCCTTCGCTGCTTTCTGCTACCGACCTTGCCTCCCGGTACGGCATTGAGGGAGAGATATGTCGGCCCCTAAACCATATGTGACAAATCCCACGCCTACTCACAGCTCCAAACCGCCCTTGTCAATTTAAGCGTAAGAATTCGATGCTTATAATATACAATGGCAAAGTCATTTTATCTCTCATGTGGTAAGCACTGAAAGTCGCAGATTACAAAGCTGTGCGCACGCGCCCTAGTAAAAGTAACATACATACATGCATGCATGCATAAACTTTATTTTATCTCGAAATTTTAGGTTAACTACAAGAGCTAATGTCTGCGAGACAATTACATTTACAGCTAAAATACATAGCATATACAGATACATACTAAATGCAGAATATTTGAAGATATACAATTTAAACAGAAAAGCCGCTGTACAAAATGCAGCACTTTGATTCTCTTTTGAAAACAGTAAACTCAGTGGTACGGATAAAATCAGGTAGCGCATTCCGCAACTTAGCTGATACGTAAGCCAAAAAAAGAATAAGAAAGAAAAACCCTTCAAAAAAAAAAAAGAAACTTTTGTAAAGTACTATGATGAGATTTTGAACGCGCTCCTTGCATAAAGATGTAGAGTCTGACTTTACCAGTCCTAGAGAACACGTAATCTGCAAATATAAATCTGGTTATTCTCTCATTTACATTTACCGTTCCTTTGACCGACGATCACAGCGAAAAAAGCACAAAGTTGTCGTGAATTTTCTATGACAAAGATTTGTTCAGAAATCAAAAGTCTTCTTTAACTGCACACACCAGGGTTACTGCTTAGTATCTGGCTGGAAATCGTCTTCTCACTTGTCTTACCCTGGCCGCGCTTCGGCCATTTGATGAGGGCCAGTCTCGAGCTTCTCAAGTTGTCTCCTTCTTGCCCAAAAGAATTCTGGGTAATTCTGCCATTCCATGACAAGGGAACATTTACGCATGCGCCGACGGAATGTTTGAACAAGAGAGAAAAAACGCAGTACCTCCAGACACCGGCGCTGGAGCGTCGTACCAAACGAGTCATCCCGGATTTCGGCCCGTGCGATCGCTTTTGGACGCAGTTGGCCCTTCACTGCTTTCTGCTACCGACCTTGCCTCCCGGTACGGCATTGAGGGAGAGATATGTCGGCCCCTAAACCATATGTGACAAATCCCACGCCTACTCACAGCTCCAAACCGCCTTGTCAATTAACGTAAGAATTCGATGCCTTAATATATACATGGCAAAGTCATTTTATCTCTCATGTGGTAAGCACTGAAAGTCGCAGATTACAAAGCTGTGCGCACGCGCCCTAGTAAAGGTAACATACATACATGCATGCATGCATAAACTTTATTTTATCTCGATTTTAGGTTAACTACAAGAGCTAATGTCTTGGAGACATTACATTTACAGCTAAAATACATAGCATATACAGATACATACTAAATGCAGAATATTTGAAGATATACCATTAAACAGAAAGGCCGCTGTACAAAATGCAGCACTTGATTCTCTTTTGAAACCAGTAAACTCAGTGGTACGGATAAAATCAGGTAGCGCATTCCGCACTTAGCTGATACGTAAGAAAAAAGACTAAGAAAGAAAAAAACCCTTCATCAAAAAAAAAAAAAGAAAACTTTTGTAAAGTACTATGAGGAGATTTTGACGCGCTCCTTGCATAAAGATGTAGAGTCTGACTTACCAGTAAGAGAACACGTAATCTGCAAATATAAATCTGGTTATTCTCTCATTTACATATACCGTTCCTTTGACCCCGACGATCACCAGCGAAAAAAGCAAAAAGTTGTCGTGAATTTTCTATGACAAAGATTTGTTCATGAAATCAAAAGTCTTCTTTAACTGCACACACCAGGGTTACTGCTTAGTATCTGGCTGGAAATCGTCTTCTCACTTCTTACCCTGGCCGCGCTTCGGCCATTTGATGAGGGCCAGTCTCGAGCTTCTCAGTTGTCTCCTTCTGCCCAAAAGAATTCTGGGTAATTCTGCCATTCCATGACAAGGGAACATTTACGCATGCGCCGACGGAATGTTTGAACAAGAGAGAAAAACGCAGTACCTCCAGACACCGGCGCTGGAGCGTCGTACCAAACGAGTCATCCCGGGATTTCGGCCCGTGCGATCGCTTTTGGACGCAGTTGGCCCTTCACTGCTTTCTGCTACCGACCTTGCCTCCCGGTACGGCATTGAGGGAGAGATATGTCGGCCCCTAAACCATATGTGACAAATCCCACGCCTACTCACAGCTCCAAACCGCGCCTTGTCAATTTAACGTAAGAATTCGATGCCTTAAATATACATGGCAAAGTCATTTTATCTCTCATGTGGTAAGCACTGAAAGTCGCAGATTACAAAGCTGTGCGCACGCGCCCTAGTAAAGGTAACATACATACATGCATGCATGCATAAACTTTATTTTATCTCGAATTTTAGGTTAACTACAAGAGCTAATGTCTTGGAGACATTACATTTACAGCTAAAATACATAGCATATACAGATACATACTAAATGCAGAATATTTGAAGATATACCAATTAAAACAGAAAGGCCGCTGTACAAAATGCAGCACTTGATTCTCTTTTGAAACCAGTAAACTCAGTGGTACGGATAAAATCAGGTAGCGCATTCCGCAACTTAGCTGATACGTAAGAAAAAAAGACTAAGAAAGAAAAACCTTCAAAAAAAAAAAAAGAAAACTTTTGTAAAGTACTATGAGGAGATTTTGAACGCGCTCCTTGCATAAAGATGTAGAGTCTGACTTTACCAGTAAGAGAACACGTAATCTGCAAATATAAATCTGGTTATTCTCTCATTTACATTATACCGTTCCTTTGACCCGACGATCACAGCGAAAAAAGCACAAAGTTGTCGTGAATTTTCTATGACAAAGATTTGTTCAGAAATCAAAAAGTCTTCTTTTAACTGCACACACCAGGGTTACTGCTTAGTATCTGGCTGGAAATCGTCTTCTCACTTCTTACCCTGGCCGCGCTTCGGCCATTTGATGATGAGGCCAGTCTCGAGCTTCTCAAGTTGTCTCCTTCTTGCCCAAAAGAATTCTGGGTAATTCTGCCATTTCCATGACAAGGGAACATTTTACGCATGCGCCGACGGAATGTTTGAACAAGAGAGAAAAACGCAGTACCTCCAGACACCGGCGCTGGAGCGTCGTACCAAACGAGTCATCCCGGGATTTCGGCCCGTGCGATCGCTTTTGGACGCAGTTGGCCCTTCACTGCTTTCTGCTACCGACCTTGCCTCCCGGTACGGCATTGAGGGAGAGATATGTCGGCCCCTAAACCATATGTGACAAATCCCACGCCTACTCACAGCTCCAAACCGCCCTTGTCAATTTAAACGTAAGAATTCGATGCCTTAAATATACATGGCAAAGTCATTTTATCTCTCATGTGGTAAGCACTGAAAGTCGCAGATTACAAAGCTGTGCGCACGCGCCCTAGTAAAGGTAACATACATACATGCATGCATGCATAAAACTTTATTTTATCTCGAATTTTAGGTTAACTACAAGAGCTAATGTCTTCGAGACATTACATTTACAGCTAAAATACATAGCATATACAGATACATACTAAATGCAGAATATTTGAAGATAGATACCAATTAAACAGAAAGGCCGCTGTACAAAATGCAGCACTTGATTCTCTTTTGAAACCAGTAAACTCAGTGGTACGGATAAAATCAGGTAGCGCATTCCGCAACTTAGCTGATACGTAAGAAAAAAAGACTAAGAAAGAAAAAACCCTTCAAAGAAAAAAAAGAAAACTTTTGTAAAGTACTATGAGGAGATTTTGAACGCGCTCCTTGCATAAAGATGTAGTAATCTGACTTTACCAGTAAGAGAACACGTAATCTGCAAATATAAATCTGGTTATTCTCTCATTTACATTATACCGTTCTTTGACCCGGACGATCACAGCGAAAAAAGCACAAAGTTGTCGTGAATTTTCTATGACAAAAGATTTGTTCAGAAATCAAAAGTCTTCTTTAACTGCACACACCAGGGTTACTGCTTAGTATCTGGCTGGAAATCGTCTTCTCACTTCTTACCCTGGCCGCGCTTCGGCCATTTGATGAGGGCCAGTCTCGAGCTTCTCAAGTTGTCTCCTTCTTGCCCCAAAAAGAATTCTGGGTAATTCTGCATTCCATGACAAGGGAATTTACGCATGCGCCGACGGAATGTTTGAACAAGAGAGAAAAAACGCAGTACCTCCAGACACCGGCGCTGGAGCGTCGTACCAAACGAGTCATCCCGGGATTTCGGCCCGTGCGATCGCTTTTGGACGCAGTTGGCCCTTCACTGCTTTCTGCTACCGACCTTGCCTCCCGGTTACGGCATTGAGGGAGAGATATGTCGGCCCCTAAACCATATGTGACAAATCCCACGCCTACTCACAGCTCCAAACCGCCCTTGTCAATTTAACGTAAGAATTCGATGCTTAAATATACATGGCAAAGTCATTTTATCTCTCATGTGGTAAGAAGCACTGAAAGTCGCAGATTACAAAGCTGTGCGCACGCGCCCTAGTAAAGGTAACATACATACATGCATGCATGCATAAACTTTATTTTATCTCGAATTTTAGGTTAACTACAAGAGCTAATGTCTTGGAGACATTACATTTACAGCTAAAATACATAGCATATACAGATACATACTAAATGCAGAATATTTGAAGATATACCAATTAAACAGAAAGGCCGCTGTACAAAATGCAGCACTTGATTCTCTTTTGAAACCAGTAAACTCAGTGGTACGGATAAAATCAGGTAGCGCATTCCGCAACTTAGCTGATACGTAAGAAAAAAAGACTAAGAAAGAAAACCCTTCAAAAAAAAAAAAAGAAAACTTTTGTAAAGTACTATGAGGAGATTTTGAACGCGCTCCTTGCATAAAGATGTAGAATCTGACTTTACCAGTAAGAGAACACGTAATCTGCAAATAAATCTGGTTATTCTCTCATTTACATTATACCGTTCCTTTGACCGACGATCACAGCGAAAAAGCACAAAGTTGTCCGTGAATTGTTCTATGACAAGATTTGTTCAGAAATCAAAAGTCTTCTTTAAACTGCACACACCAGGGTTACTGCTTAGTATCTGGCTGGAAATCGTCTTCTCACTTCTACCCTGGCCGCGCTTCGGCCATTTGATGAGGGCCAGTCTCGAGCTTCTCAAGTTGTCTCCTTCTTGCCCAAAGAATTCTGGGTAATTCTGCCATTCCATGACAAGTTGAACTTTTACGCATGCGCCGACGGAATGTTTGAACAAGAGAGAAAAACGCAGTACCTCCAGACACCGGCGCTGGAGCGTCGTACCAAACGAGTCATCCCGGGATTTCGGCCCGTGCGATCGCTTTGGACGCAGTTGGCCCTTCACTGCTTTCTGCTACCGACCTTGCCTCCCGGTACGGCATTGAGGGAGAGATATGTCGGCCCCTAAACCATATGTGACAAATCCCACGCCTACTCACAGCTCCAAACCGCCCTTGTCAATTTAACGTAAGAATTCGATGCCTTAAATATACATGATGGCAAGTCATTTTATCTCTCTGTGGTAAGAAGCACTGAAAGTCGCGATTACAAAGCTGTGCGCACGCGCCCTAGTAAAGGTAACATACATACATGCATGCATGCATAAACTTTATTTTATCTCGAATTTTAGGTTAACTACAAGAGCTAATGTCTTGGAGACATTACATTTACAGCTAAAATACATAGCATATACAGATACATACTAAATGCAGAATATTTGAAGATATACCAATTAAACAGAAAGGCCGCTGTACAAAATGCAGGCACTTGATTCTCTTTTGAAACCAGTAAATCAGTGGTACGGGATAAAATCAGGTAGCGCATTCCGCAACTTAGCTGATACGTAAGAAAAAAAGACTAAGAAAGAAAAAACCTTCAAAGAACAAAAAAGAAAACTTTTGTAAAGTACTATGAGGAGATTTTGAACGCGCTCCTTGCATAAAAGATGTAGAGTTCTGACTTTACCAGTAAGAGAACACGTAATCTGCAAATATAAATCTGGTTATTCTCTCATTACATTATACCGTTCCTTTGACCCGACGATCACAGCGAAAAAAGGCACAAAGTTGTCGGTGAATTTTCTATGACAAGATTTGTTCAGAAATCAAAAGTCTTCTTTAACTGCACACACCAGGGTTACTGCTTAGTATCTGGCTGGAAATCGTCTTCTCACTTCTTACCCTGGCCGCGCTTCGGCCATTTGATGAGGGCCAGTCTCGAAGCTTCTCAAGTTGTCTCCTTCTTGCCCAAAAGAATTCTGGGTAATTCTGCCATTCCATGACAAGGGAACTTTTTACGCATGCGCCGACGGAATGTTTGAACAAGAGAGAAAAACGCAGTACCTCCAGACACCGGCGCTGGAGCGTCGTACCAAAACGAGTCATCCCGGGATTTCGGCCCGTGCGATCGCTTTTGATACGCAGTTGGCCCTTCACTGCTTTCTGCTACCGACCTTGCCTCCCGGTACGGCATTGAGGGAGAGATATGTCGGCCCCTAAACCATATGTGGACAAATCCCACGCCTACTCACAGCTCCAAAACCCGCCCTTGTCAATTTAACGTAAGAATTCGATGCCTTAAAATATACATGGCAAAGTCATTTTATCTCTCATGTGGTAAGAAGCACTGAAAGTCGCAGATTACAAAGCTGTGCGCACGCGCCCTAGTAAAGGTAACATACATACATGCATGCATGCATAAACTTTATTTTATCTCGAATTTTAGGTTAACTACAAGAGCTAATGTCTTGGAGACATTACATTTACAGCTAAAATACATAGCATATACAGATACATACTAAATGCAGAATATTTGAAGATATACCAATTAAACAGAAAGGCCGCTGTACAAAATGCAGCACTTGATTCTCTTTTGAAACCAGTAAACTCAGTGGTACGGATAAAATCAGGTAGCGCATTCCGCAACTTAGCTGATACGTAAGAAAAAAAGACTAAGAAAGAAAAACCCTTCAAAGAAAAAAAAAGAAAACTTTTGTAAAGTACTATGAGGAGATTTTGAACGCGCTCCGTGCATAAAGATGTAGAGTCTGACTTTACCAGTAAGAGAACACGTAATCTGCAAATATAAATCTGGTTATTCTCTCATTTACATTATACCGTTCCTTTGACCCGACGATCACAGCGAAAAAAGCACAAAGTTGTCGTGAATTTTCTATGACAAAGATTTGTTCAGAAATCAAAAGTCTTCTTTAACTGCACACACCAGGGTTACTGCTTAGTATCTGGCTGGAAATCGTCTTCTCACTTCTTACCCTGGCCGCGCTTCGGCCATTTGATGAGGGCCAGTCTCGAGCTTCTCAAGTTGTCTCCTTCTTGCCCAAAAGAATTCTGGGTAATTCTGCCATTCCATGACAAGGGAACATTTACGCATGCGCCGACGGAATGTTTGAACAAGAGAGAAAAACGCAGTACCTCCAGACACCGGCGCTGGAGCGTCGTACCAAACGAGTCATCCCGGGATTTCGGCCCGTGCGATCGCTTTTGGACGCAGTTGGCCCTTCACTGCTTTCTGCTACCGACCTTGCCTCCCGGTACGGCATTGAGGGAGAGATATGTCGGCCCCTAAACCATATGTGACAAATCCCACGCCTACTCACAGCTCCAAACCGCCCTTGTCAATTTAACGTAAGAATTCGATGCCTTAAATATACATGGCAAAGTCATTTTATCTCTCATGTGGTAAGCACTGAAAGTCGCAGATTACAAAGCTGTGCGCACGCGCCCTAGTAAAGGTGTAACATACATACATGCATGCATGCATAAACTTTATTTTATCTCGAATTTTAGGTTACTACAAGAGCTAATGTCTTCGAGACATTACATTTACAGCTAAAATACATAGCATATACAGATACATACTAAATGCAGAATATTTGAAGATATACCAATTAACAGAAAGGCCGCTGTACAAAATGCTGGATTCACTGATTCTCTTTTGAAACCAGTAAACTCAGTGGTACGGATAAAATCAGGTAGCGCATTCCGCAACTTAGCTGATACGTAAGAAAAAAAGACTAAGAAAGAAAAACCCTTCAAAAAAAAAAAAGAAAACTTTTGTAAAGTACTATGAGGAGATTTTGAACGCGCTCCTTGTTTTCATAAGATGTAGAGTCTGACTTTACCAGTAAGAGAAACACGTAATCTGCAAATATAAATCTGGTTATTCTCTCATTTACATTATACCGTTCCGTTGACCCGACGATCACAGCGAAAAAAGCACAAAGTTGTCGTGAATTTCTATGACAAAGATTTGTTCAGAAATCAAAGTCTTCTTTAACTGCACACACCAGGGTTACTGCTTAGTATCTGGCTGGAAATCGTCTTCTCACTTCTTACCCTGGCCGCGCTTCGGCCATTTGATGAGGGCCAGTCTCGAGCTTCTCAAGTTGTCTCCTTCTTGCCCAAAAGAATTCTGGGTAATTCTGCCATTCCATGACAAGGGAACATTTACGCATGCGCCGACGGAATGTTTGAACAAGAGAGAAAAAACGCAGTACCTCCAGACACCGGCGCTGGAGCGTCGTACCAAACGAGTCATCCCGGGATTTCGGCCGTGCGATCGCTTTTGGACGCAGTTGGCCCTTCACTGCTTTTCTGCTACCGACCTTGCCTCCCGGTACGGCATTGAGGGAGAGAGATATGTCGGCCCCTAAACCATATGTGACAAATCCCACGCCTACTCACAGCTCCAAACCGCCCTTGTCAATTTAACGTAAGAATCGCGATGCCTTAAATATACATGGCAAAGTCATTTTATCTCTCATGTGGTAAGCACTGAAAGTCGCAGATTACAAAGCTGTGCGCACGCGCCCTAGTAAAGGTAACATACATACATGCATGCATGCATAAACTTTATTTTATCTCGAATTTTAGGTTAACTACAAGAGCTAATGTCTTGGAGACATTACATTTACAGCTAAAATACATAGCTATACAGATACATACTAAATGCAGATATATTTGAAGATATACCAATTAAAACAGAAAGGCCGCTGTACAAAATGCAGCACTTGATTCTCTTTTGAAACCAGTAAACTCAGTGGTACGGATAAAATCAGGTAGCGCATTCCGCAACTTGCTGATACGTAAGAAAAAAAGACTAAGAAAGAAAAACCCTCAAAGAAAAAAAAAAAGAAAATTTTGTAAAGTACTATGAGGAGATTTTGAACGCGCTCCTTGCATAAAGATGTAGAGTCTGACTTTACCAGTAAGAGAACACGTAATCTGCAAATATAAATCTGGTTATTCTCTCATTTACATTATACCGTTCCTTTGACCCGACGTATCACAGCGAAAAAAGCACAAGTTGTCGTGAATTTCTATGGAAAGATTTGTTCAGAAATCAAAGTCTTCTTTAAGCGTGCACACACCAGGGTTACTGCTTAGTATCTGGCTGGACAAATCGTCTTCTCACTTCTTACCCTGGCCGCGCTTCGGCCATTTGATGAGGGCCAGTCTCGAGCTTCTCAAGTTGTCTCCTTCTTGCCCAAAAGAATTCTGGGTAATTCTGCCATTCCATAGGACAAGGACATTTACGCATGCGCCGACGGAATGTTTGAACAAGAGAGAAAAACGCAGTACCTCCAGACACCGGCGCTGGAGCGTCGTACCAAACGAGTCATCCCGGGATTTTCGGCCCGTGCGATCGCTTTTGGACGCAGTTGGCCCTTCACTGCTTTCTGCTACCGACCTTGCCTCCCGGTACGGCATTGAGGGAGAGATATGTCGGCCCCTAAACCATATGTGACAAATCCCACGCCTACTCACAGCTCCAAACCGCCCTTGTCAATTTAACGTAAGAATTCGATGCCTTAAATATACATGGCAAAGTCATTTTATCTCTCCATGTGGGTAAGCACTGGAAAGTCGCAGATTACAAAGCTGTGCGCACGCGCCCTAGTAAAGGTAACATACCATGCATGCATGCATAAACTTTATTTTATCTCGAATTTTAGGTTAACTACAAGAGCTAATGTCTTGGGAGACATTACATTTACAGCTAAAATACATAGCATATACAGATACATACTAAATGCAGAATATTTGAAGATATACCAATTAAACAAAGAAAGGCCGCTGTACAAAATGCAGCACTTGATTCTTTTTTCTTTTGAAACCAGTAAACTCAGTGGTACGGATAAAATCAGGTAGCGCATTCCGCAACTTAGCTGATACGTAAGACAAAAAGACTAAGAAAGAAAAACCCTTCAAAGAAAAAAAAAGAAAACTCCCTTTGTAAAGTACTATGAGGATATTTTGAACGCGCTCCTTGCATAAAGATGTAGAGTCTGACTTTACAGTAAGAGAACACGTAATCTGCAATATAAATCTGGTTATTCTCTCATTACATTATACCGTTCCTTTGACCCGACGATCACAGCGAAAAAAGCACAAAGTTGTCGTGAATTTCTATGACAAAGATTTGTTCAGAAATCAAAAGTCTGCTTTAACTGCACACACCAGGGTTACTGCTTAGTATCTGGCTGGAAATCGTCTTCCCTCACTTCTTAACCCTGGCCGCGCTTCGGCCATTGATGAGGGCCAGTCTCGAGCTTCTCAAGTTGTCTCCTTCTTGTTAAAGAATTCTGGGTAATTCTGCCATTCCATGACAAGGGAACATTTACGCATGCGCCGACGGAATGTTTGAACAAGAGAGAAAAAACGCAGTACCTCCAGACACCGGCGCTGGAGCGTCGTACCAAACGAGTCATCCCGGGATTTCGGCCCGTGCGATCGCTTTTGGACGCAGTTGGCCCTTCGCTGCTTTCTGCTACCGACCTTGCCTCCCGGTACGGCATTGAGGGAGAGATATGTCGGCCCCTAAACCATATGTGACAAATCCCACGCCTACTCACAGCTCCAAACCGCCCTTGTCAATTTAAGCGTAAGAATTCGATGCTTATAATATACAATGGCAAAGTCATTTTATCTCTCATGTGGTAAGCACTGAAAGTCGCAGATTACAAAGCTGTGCGCACGCGCCCTAGTAAAAGTAACATACATACATGCATGCATGCATAAACTTTATTTTATCTCGAAATTTTAGGTTAACTACAAGAGCTAATGTCTGCGAGACAATTACATTTACAGCTAAAATACATAGCATATACAGATACATACTAAATGCAGAATATTTGAAGATATACAATTTAAACAGAAAAGCCGCTGTACAAAATGCAGCACTTTGATTCTCTTTTGAAAACAGTAAACTCAGTGGTACGGATAAAATCAGGTAGCGCATTCCGCAACTTAGCTGATACGTAAGCCAAAAAAAGAATAAGAAAGAAAAACCCTTCAAAAAAAAAAAAGAAACTTTTGTAAAGTACTATGATGAGATTTTGAACGCGCTCCTTGCATAAAGATGTAGAGTCTGACTTTACCAGTCCTAGAGAACACGTAATCTGCAAATATAAATCTGGTTATTCTCTCATTTACATTTACCGTTCCTTTGACCGACGATCACAGCGAAAAAAGCACAAAGTTGTCGTGAATTTTCTATGACAAAGATTTGTTCAGAAATCAAAAGTCTTCTTTAACTGCACACACCAGGGTTACTGCTTAGTATCTGGCTGGAAATCGTCTTCTCACTTGTCTTACCCTGGCCGCGCTTCGGCCATTTGATGAGGGCCAGTCTCGAGCTTCTCAAGTTGTCTCCTTCTTGCCCAAAAGAATTCTGGGTAATTCTGCCATTCCATGACAAGGGAACATTTACGCATGCGCCGACGGAATGTTTGAACAAGAGAGAAAAAACGCAGTACCTCCAGACACCGGCGCTGGAGCGTCGTACCAAACGAGTCATCCCGGATTTCGGCCCGTGCGATCGCTTTTGGACGCAGTTGGCCCTTCACTGCTTTCTGCTACCGACCTTGCCTCCCGGTACGGCATTGAGGGAGAGATATGTCGGCCCCTAAACCATATGTGACAAATCCCACGCCTACTCACAGCTCCAAACCGCCTTGTCAATTAACGTAAGAATTCGATGCCTTAATATATACATGGCAAAGTCATTTTATCTCTCATGTGGTAAGCACTGAAAGTCGCAGATTACAAAGCTGTGCGCACGCGCCCTAGTAAAGGTAACATACATACATGCATGCATGCATAAACTTTATTTTATCTCGATTTTAGGTTAACTACAAGAGCTAATGTCTTGGAGACATTACATTTACAGCTAAAATACATAGCATATACAGATACATACTAAATGCAGAATATTTGAAGATATACCATTAAACAGAAAGGCCGCTGTACAAAATGCAGCACTTGATTCTCTTTTGAAACCAGTAAACTCAGTGGTACGGATAAAATCAGGTAGCGCATTCCGCACTTAGCTGATACGTAAGAAAAAAGACTAAGAAAGAAAAAAACCCTTCATCAAAAAAAAAAAAAGAAAACTTTTGTAAAGTACTATGAGGAGATTTTGACGCGCTCCTTGCATAAAGATGTAGAGTCTGACTTACCAGTAAGAGAACACGTAATCTGCAAATATAAATCTGGTTATTCTCTCATTTACATATACCGTTCCTTTGACCCCGACGATCACCAGCGAAAAAAGCAAAAAGTTGTCGTGAATTTTCTATGACAAAGATTTGTTCATGAAATCAAAAGTCTTCTTTAACTGCACACACCAGGGTTACTGCTTAGTATCTGGCTGGAAATCGTCTTCTCACTTCTTACCCTGGCCGCGCTTCGGCCATTTGATGAGGGCCAGTCTCGAGCTTCTCAGTTGTCTCCTTCTGCCCAAAAGAATTCTGGGTAATTCTGCCATTCCATGACAAGGGAACATTTACGCATGCGCCGACGGAATGTTTGAACAAGAGAGAAAAACGCAGTACCTCCAGACACCGGCGCTGGAGCGTCGTACCAAACGAGTCATCCCGGGATTTCGGCCCGTGCGATCGCTTTTGGACGCAGTTGGCCCTTCACTGCTTTCTGCTACCGACCTTGCCTCCCGGTACGGCATTGAGGGAGAGATATGTCGGCCCCTAAACCATATGTGACAAATCCCACGCCTACTCACAGCTCCAAACCGCGCCTTGTCAATTTAACGTAAGAATTCGATGCCTTAAATATACATGGCAAAGTCATTTTATCTCTCATGTGGTAAGCACTGAAAGTCGCAGATTACAAAGCTGTGCGCACGCGCCCTAGTAAAGGTAACATACATACATGCATGCATGCATAAACTTTATTTTATCTCGAATTTTAGGTTAACTACAAGAGCTAATGTCTTGGAGACATTACATTTACAGCTAAAATACATAGCATATACAGATACATACTAAATGCAGAATATTTGAAGATATACCAATTAAAACAGAAAGGCCGCTGTACAAAATGCAGCACTTGATTCTCTTTTGAAACCAGTAAACTCAGTGGTACGGATAAAATCAGGTAGCGCATTCCGCAACTTAGCTGATACGTAAGAAAAAAAGACTAAGAAAGAAAAACCTTCAAAAAAAAAAAAAGAAAACTTTTGTAAAGTACTATGAGGAGATTTTGAACGCGCTCCTTGCATAAAGATGTAGAGTCTGACTTTACCAGTAAGAGAACACGTAATCTGCAAATATAAATCTGGTTATTCTCTCATTTACATTATACCGTTCCTTTGACCCGACGATCACAGCGAAAAAAGCACAAAGTTGTCGTGAATTTTCTATGACAAAGATTTGTTCAGAAATCAAAAAGTCTTCTTTTAACTGCACACACCAGGGTTACTGCTTAGTATCTGGCTGGAAATCGTCTTCTCACTTCTTACCCTGGCCGCGCTTCGGCCATTTGATGATGAGGCCAGTCTCGAGCTTCTCAAGTTGTCTCCTTCTTGCCCAAAAGAATTCTGGGTAATTCTGCCATTTCCATGACAAGGGAACATTTTACGCATGCGCCGACGGAATGTTTGAACAAGAGAGAAAAACGCAGTACCTCCAGACACCGGCGCTGGAGCGTCGTACCAAACGAGTCATCCCGGGATTTCGGCCCGTGCGATCGCTTTTGGACGCAGTTGGCCCTTCACTGCTTTCTGCTACCGACCTTGCCTCCCGGTACGGCATTGAGGGAGAGATATGTCGGCCCCTAAACCATATGTGACAAATCCCACGCCTACTCACAGCTCCAAACCGCCCTTGTCAATTTAAACGTAAGAATTCGATGCCTTAAATATACATGGCAAAGTCATTTTATCTCTCATGTGGTAAGCACTGAAAGTCGCAGATTACAAAGCTGTGCGCACGCGCCCTAGTAAAGGTAACATACATACATGCATGCATGCATAAAACTTTATTTTATCTCGAATTTTAGGTTAACTACAAGAGCTAATGTCTTCGAGACATTACATTTACAGCTAAAATACATAGCATATACAGATACATACTAAATGCAGAATATTTGAAGATAGATACCAATTAAACAGAAAGGCCGCTGTACAAAATGCAGCACTTGATTCTCTTTTGAAACCAGTAAACTCAGTGGTACGGATAAAATCAGGTAGCGCATTCCGCAACTTAGCTGATACGTAAGAAAAAAAGACTAAGAAAGAAAAAACCCTTCAAAGAAAAAAAAGAAAACTTTTGTAAAGTACTATGAGGAGATTTTGAACGCGCTCCTTGCATAAAGATGTAGTAATCTGACTTTACCAGTAAGAGAACACGTAATCTGCAAATATAAATCTGGTTATTCTCTCATTTACATTATACCGTTCTTTGACCCGGACGATCACAGCGAAAAAAGCACAAAGTTGTCGTGAATTTTCTATGACAAAAGATTTGTTCAGAAATCAAAAGTCTTCTTTAACTGCACACACCAGGGTTACTGCTTAGTATCTGGCTGGAAATCGTCTTCTCACTTCTTACCCTGGCCGCGCTTCGGCCATTTGATGAGGGCCAGTCTCGAGCTTCTCAAGTTGTCTCCTTCTTGCCCCAAAAAGAATTCTGGGTAATTCTGCATTCCATGACAAGGGAATTTACGCATGCGCCGACGGAATGTTTGAACAAGAGAGAAAAAACGCAGTACCTCCAGACACCGGCGCTGGAGCGTCGTACCAAACGAGTCATCCCGGGATTTCGGCCCGTGCGATCGCTTTTGGACGCAGTTGGCCCTTCACTGCTTTCTGCTACCGACCTTGCCTCCCGGTTACGGCATTGAGGGAGAGATATGTCGGCCCCTAAACCATATGTGACAAATCCCACGCCTACTCACAGCTCCAAACCGCCCTTGTCAATTTAACGTAAGAATTCGATGCTTAAATATACATGGCAAAGTCATTTTATCTCTCATGTGGTAAGAAGCACTGAAAGTCGCAGATTACAAAGCTGTGCGCACGCGCCCTAGTAAAGGTAACATACATACATGCATGCATGCATAAACTTTATTTTATCTCGAATTTTAGGTTAACTACAAGAGCTAATGTCTTGGAGACATTACATTTACAGCTAAAATACATAGCATATACAGATACATACTAAATGCAGAATATTTGAAGATATACCAATTAAACAGAAAGGCCGCTGTACAAAATGCAGCACTTGATTCTCTTTTGAAACCAGTAAACTCAGTGGTACGGATAAAATCAGGTAGCGCATTCCGCAACTTAGCTGATACGTAAGAAAAAAAGACTAAGAAAGAAAACCCTTCAAAAAAAAAAAAAGAAAACTTTTGTAAAGTACTATGAGGAGATTTTGAACGCGCTCCTTGCATAAAGATGTAGAATCTGACTTTACCAGTAAGAG
Source organism: Montipora foliosa (assembly GCF_036669935.1). NCBI lineage: Eukaryota > Metazoa > Cnidaria > Anthozoa > Scleractinia > Acroporidae > Montipora > Montipora foliosa. Next base: position 15,132,601 of record NC_090878.1, on the reverse strand, counting down.
AACACGTAATCTGCAAATAAATCTGGTTATTCTCTCATTTACATTATACCGTTCCTTTGACCGACGATCACAGCGAAAAAGCACAAAGTTGTCCGTGAATTGTTCTATGACAAGATTTGTTCAGAAATCAAAAGTCTTCTTTAAACTGCACACACCAGGGTTACTGCTTAGTATCTGGCTGGAAATCGTCTTCTCACTTCTACCCTGGCCGCGCTTCGGCCATTTGATGAGGGCCAGTCTCGAGCTTCTCAAGTTGTCTCCTTCTTGCCCAAAGAATTCTGGGTAATTCTGCCATTCCATGACAAGTTGAACTTTTACGCATGCGCCGACGGAATGTTTGAACAAGAGAGAAAAACGCAGTACCTCCAGACACCGGCGCTGGAGCGTCGTACCAAACGAGTCATCCCGGGATTTCGGCCCGTGCGATCGCTTTGGACGCAGTTGGCCCTTCACTGCTTTCTGCTACCGACCTTGCCTCCCGGTACGGCATTGAGGGAGAGATATGTCGGCCCCTAAACCATATGTGACAAATCCCACGCCTACTCACAGCTCCAAACCGCCCTTGTCAATTTAACGTAAGAATTCGATGCCTTAAATATACATGATGGCAAGTCATTTTATCTCTCTGTGGTAAGAAGCACTGAAAGTCGCGATTACAAAGCTGTGCGCACGCGCCCTAGTAAAGGTAACATACATACATGCATGCATGCATAAACTTTATTTTATCTCGAATTTTAGGTTAACTACAAGAGCTAATGTCTTGGAGACATTACATTTACAGCTAAAATACATAGCATATACAGATACATACTAAATGCAGAATATTTGAAGATATACCAATTAAACAGAAAGGCCGCTGTACAAAATGCAGGCACTTGATTCTCTTTTGAAACCAGTAAATCAGTGGTACGGGATAAAATCAGGTAGCGCATTCCGCAACTTAGCTGATACGTAAGAAAAAAAGACTAAGAAAGAAAAAACCTTCAAAGAACAAAAAAGAAAACTTTTGTAAAGTACTATGAGGAGATTTTGAACGCGCTCCTTGCATAAAAGATGTAGAGTTCTGACTTTACCAGTAAGAGAACACGTAATCTGCAAATATAAATCTGGTTATTCTCTCATTACATTATACCGTTCCTTTGACCCGACGATCACAGCGAAAAAAGGCACAAAGTTGTCGGTGAATTTTCTATGACAAGATTTGTTCAGAAATCAAAAGTCTTCTTTAACTGCACACACCAGGGTTACTGCTTAGTATCTGGCTGGAAATCGTCTTCTCACTTCTTACCCTGGCCGCGCTTCGGCCATTTGATGAGGGCCAGTCTCGAAGCTTCTCAAGTTGTCTCCTTCTTGCCCAAAAGAATTCTGGGTAATTCTGCCATTCCATGACAAGGGAACTTTTTACGCATGCGCCGACGGAATGTTTGAACAAGAGAGAAAAACGCAGTACCTCCAGACACCGGCGCTGGAGCGTCGTACCAAAACGAGTCATCCCGGGATTTCGGCCCGTGCGATCGCTTTTGATACGCAGTTGGCCCTTCACTGCTTTCTGCTACCGACCTTGCCTCCCGGTACGGCATTGAGGGAGAGATATGTCGGCCCCTAAACCATATGTGGACAAATCCCACGCCTACTCACAGCTCCAAAACCCGCCCTTGTCAATTTAACGTAAGAATTCGATGCCTTAAAATATACATGGCAAAGTCATTTTATCTCTCATGTGGTAAGAAGCACTGAAAGTCGCAGATTACAAAGCTGTGCGCACGCGCCCTAGTAAAGGTAACATACATACATGCATGCATGCATAAACTTTATTTTATCTCGAATTTTAGGTTAACTACAAGAGCTAATGTCTTGGAGACATTACATTTACAGCTAAAATACATAGCATATACAGATACATACTAAATGCAGAATATTTGAAGATATACCAATTAAACAGAAAGGCCGCTGTACAAAATGCAGCACTTGATTCTCTTTTGAAACCAGTAAACTCAGTGGTACGGATAAAATCAGGTAGCGCATTCCGCAACTTAGCTGATACGTAAGAAAAAAAGACTAAGAAAGAAAAACCCTTCAAAGAAAAAAAAAGAAAACTTTTGTAAAGTACTATGAGGAGATTTTGAACGCGCTCCTTGCATAAAGATGTAGAGTCTGACTTTACCAGTAAGAGAACACGTAATCTGCAAATATAAATCTGGTTATTCTCTCATTTACATTATACCGTTCCTTTGACCCGACGATCACAGCGAAAAAAGCACAAAGTTGTCGTGAATTTTCTATGACAAAGATTTGTTCAGAAATCAAAAGTCTTCTTTAACTGCACACACCAGGGTTACTGCTTAGTATCTGGCTGGAAATCGTCTTCTCACTTCTTACCCTGGCCGCGCTTCGGCCATTTGATGAGGGCCAGTCTCGAGCTTCTCAAGTTGTCTCCTTCTTGCCCAAAAGAATTCTGGGTAATTCTGCCATTCCATGACAAGGGAACATTTACGCATGCGCCGACGGAATGTTTGAACAAGAGAGAAAAACGCAGTACCTCCAGACACCGGCGCTGGAGCGTCGTACCAAACGAGTCATCCCGGGATTTCGGCCCGTGCGATCGCTTTTGGACGCAGTTGGCCCTTCACTGCTTTCTGCTACCGACCTTGCCTCCCGGTACGGCATTGAGGGAGAGATATGTCGGCCCCTAAACCATATGTGACAAATCCCACGCCTACTCACAGCTCCAAACCGCCCTTGTCAATTTAACGTAAGAATTCGATGCCTTAAATATACATGGCAAAGTCATTTTATCTCTCATGTGGTAAGCACTGAAAGTCGCAGATTACAAAGCTGTGCGCACGCGCCCTAGTAAAGGTGTAACATACATACATGCATGCATGCATAAACTTTATTTTATCTCGAATTTTAGGTTACTACAAGAGCTAATGTCTTCGAGACATTACATTTACAGCTAAAATACATAGCATATACAGATACATACTAAATGCAGAATATTTGAAGATATACCAATTAACAGAAAGGCCGCTGTACAAAATGCTGGATTCACTGATTCTCTTTTGAAACCAGTAAACTCAGTGGTACGGATAAAATCAGGTAGCGCATTCCGCAACTTAGCTGATACGTAAGAAAAAAAGACTAAGAAAGAAAAACCCTTCAAAAAAAAAAAAGAAAACTTTTGTAAAGTACTATGAGGAGATTTTGAACGCGCTCCTTGTTTTCATAAGATGTAGAGTCTGACTTTACCAGTAAGAGAAACACGTAATCTGCAAATATAAATCTGGTTATTCTCTCATTTACATTATACCGTTCCGTTGACCCGACGATCACAGCGAAAAAAGCACAAAGTTGTCGTGAATTTCTATGACAAAGATTTGTTCAGAAATCAAAGTCTTCTTTAACTGCACACACCAGGGTTACTGCTTAGTATCTGGCTGGAAATCGTCTTCTCACTTCTTACCCTGGCCGCGCTTCGGCCATTTGATGAGGGCCAGTCTCGAGCTTCTCAAGTTGTCTCCTTCTTGCCCAAAAGAATTCTGGGTAATTCTGCCATTCCATGACAAGGGAACATTTACGCATGCGCCGACGGAATGTTTGAACAAGAGAGAAAAAACGCAGTACCTCCAGACACCGGCGCTGGAGCGTCGTACCAAACGAGTCATCCCGGGATTTCGGCCGTGCGATCGCTTTTGGACGCAGTTGGCCCTTCACTGCTTTTCTGCTACCGACCTTGCCTCCCGGTACGGCATTGAGGGAGAGAGATATGTCGGCCCCTAAACCATATGTGACAAATCCCACGCCTACTCACAGCTCCAAACCGCCCTTGTCAATTTAACGTAAGAATCGCGATGCCTTAAATATACATGGCAAAGTCATTTTATCTCTCATGTGGTAAGCACTGAAAGTCGCAGATTACAAAGCTGTGCGCACGCGCCCTAGTAAAGGTAACATACATACATGCATGCATGCATAAACTTTATTTTATCTCGAATTTTAGGTTAACTACAAGAGCTAATGTCTTGGAGACATTACATTTACAGCTAAAATACATAGCTATACAGATACATACTAAATGCAGATATATTTGAAGATATACCAATTAAAACAGAAAGGCCGCTGTACAAAATGCAGCACTTGATTCTCTTTTGAAACCAGTAAACTCAGTGGTACGGATAAAATCAGGTAGCGCATTCCGCAACTTGCTGATACGTAAGAAAAAAAGACTAAGAAAGAAAAACCCTCAAAGAAAAAAAAAAAGAAAATTTTGTAAAGTACTATGAGGAGATTTTGAACGCGCTCCTTGCATAAAGATGTAGAGTCTGACTTTACCAGTAAGAGAACACGTAATCTGCAAATATAAATCTGGTTATTCTCTCATTTACATTATACCGTTCCTTTGACCCGACGTATCACAGCGAAAAAAGCACAAGTTGTCGTGAATTTCTATGGAAAGATTTGTTCAGAAATCAAAGTCTTCTTTAAGCGTGCACACACCAGGGTTACTGCTTAGTATCTGGCTGGACAAATCGTCTTCTCACTTCTTACCCTGGCCGCGCTTCGGCCATTTGATGAGGGCCAGTCTCGAGCTTCTCAAGTTGTCTCCTTCTTGCCCAAAAGAATTCTGGGTAATTCTGCCATTCCATAGGACAAGGACATTTACGCATGCGCCGACGGAATGTTTGAACAAGAGAGAAAAACGCAGTACCTCCAGACACCGGCGCTGGAGCGTCGTACCAAACGAGTCATCCCGGGATTTTCGGCCCGTGCGATCGCTTTTGGACGCAGTTGGCCCTTCACTGCTTTCTGCTACCGACCTTGCCTCCCGGTACGGCATTGAGGGAGAGATATGTCGGCCCCTAAACCATATGTGACAAATCCCACGCCTACTCACAGCTCCAAACCGCCCTTGTCAATTTAACGTAAGAATTCGATGCCTTAAATATACATGGCAAAGTCATTTTATCTCTCCATGTGGGTAAGCACTGGAAAGTCGCAGATTACAAAGCTGTGCGCACGCGCCCTAGTAAAGGTAACATACCATGCATGCATGCATAAACTTTATTTTATCTCGAATTTTAGGTTAACTACAAGAGCTAATGTCTTGGGAGACATTACATTTACAGCTAAAATACATAGCATATACAGATACATACTAAATGCAGAATATTTGAAGATATACCAATTAAACAAAGAAAGGCCGCTGTACAAAATGCAGCACTTGATTCTTTTTTCTTTTGAAACCAGTAAACTCAGTGGTACGGATAAAATCAGGTAGCGCATTCCGCAACTTAGCTGATACGTAAGACAAAAAGACTAAGAAAGAAAAACCCTTCAAAGAAAAAAAAAGAAAACTCCCTTTGTAAAGTACTATGAGGATATTTTGAACGCGCTCCTTGCATAAAGATGTAGAGTCTGACTTTACAGTAAGAGAACACGTAATCTGCAATATAAATCTGGTTATTCTCTCATTACATTATACCGTTCCTTTGACCCGACGATCACAGCGAAAAAAGCACAAAGTTGTCGTGAATTTCTATGACAAAGATTTGTTCAGAAATCAAAAGTCTGCTTTAACTGCACACACCAGGGTTACTGCTTAGTATCTGGCTGGAAATCGTCTTCCCTCACTTCTTAACCCTGGCCGCGCTTCGGCCATTGATGAGGGCCAGTCTCGAGCTTCTCAAGTTGTCTCCTTCTTGTTAAAGAATTCTGGGTAATTCTGCCATTCCATGACAAGGGAACATTTACGCATGCGCCGACGGAATGTTTGAACAAGAGAGAAAAAACGCAGTACCTCCAGACACCGGCGCTGGAGCGTCGTACCAAACGAGTCATCCCGGGATTTCGGCCCGTGCGATCGCTTTTGGACGCAGTTGGCCCTTCGCTGCTTTCTGCTACCGACCTTGCCTCCCGGTACGGCATTGAGGGAGAGATATGTCGGCCCCTAAACCATATGTGACAAATCCCACGCCTACTCACAGCTCCAAACCGCCCTTGTCAATTTAAGCGTAAGAATTCGATGCTTATAATATACAATGGCAAAGTCATTTTATCTCTCATGTGGTAAGCACTGAAAGTCGCAGATTACAAAGCTGTGCGCACGCGCCCTAGTAAAAGTAACATACATACATGCATGCATGCATAAACTTTATTTTATCTCGAAATTTTAGGTTAACTACAAGAGCTAATGTCTGCGAGACAATTACATTTACAGCTAAAATACATAGCATATACAGATACATACTAAATGCAGAATATTTGAAGATATACAATTTAAACAGAAAAGCCGCTGTACAAAATGCAGCACTTTGATTCTCTTTTGAAAACAGTAAACTCAGTGGTACGGATAAAATCAGGTAGCGCATTCCGCAACTTAGCTGATACGTAAGCCAAAAAAAGAATAAGAAAGAAAAACCCTTCAAAAAAAAAAAAGAAACTTTTGTAAAGTACTATGATGAGATTTTGAACGCGCTCCTTGCATAAAGATGTAGAGTCTGACTTTACCAGTCCTAGAGAACACGTAATCTGCAAATATAAATCTGGTTATTCTCTCATTTACATTTACCGTTCCTTTGACCGACGATCACAGCGAAAAAAGCACAAAGTTGTCGTGAATTTTCTATGACAAAGATTTGTTCAGAAATCAAAAGTCTTCTTTAACTGCACACACCAGGGTTACTGCTTAGTATCTGGCTGGAAATCGTCTTCTCACTTGTCTTACCCTGGCCGCGCTTCGGCCATTTGATGAGGGCCAGTCTCGAGCTTCTCAAGTTGTCTCCTTCTTGCCCAAAAGAATTCTGGGTAATTCTGCCATTCCATGACAAGGGAACATTTACGCATGCGCCGACGGAATGTTTGAACAAGAGAGAAAAAACGCAGTACCTCCAGACACCGGCGCTGGAGCGTCGTACCAAACGAGTCATCCCGGATTTCGGCCCGTGCGATCGCTTTTGGACGCAGTTGGCCCTTCACTGCTTTCTGCTACCGACCTTGCCTCCCGGTACGGCATTGAGGGAGAGATATGTCGGCCCCTAAACCATATGTGACAAATCCCACGCCTACTCACAGCTCCAAACCGCCTTGTCAATTAACGTAAGAATTCGATGCCTTAATATATACATGGCAAAGTCATTTTATCTCTCATGTGGTAAGCACTGAAAGTCGCAGATTACAAAGCTGTGCGCACGCGCCCTAGTAAAGGTAACATACATACATGCATGCATGCATAAACTTTATTTTATCTCGATTTTAGGTTAACTACAAGAGCTAATGTCTTGGAGACATTACATTTACAGCTAAAATACATAGCATATACAGATACATACTAAATGCAGAATATTTGAAGATATACCATTAAACAGAAAGGCCGCTGTACAAAATGCAGCACTTGATTCTCTTTTGAAACCAGTAAACTCAGTGGTACGGATAAAATCAGGTAGCGCATTCCGCACTTAGCTGATACGTAAGAAAAAAGACTAAGAAAGAAAAAAACCCTTCATCAAAAAAAAAAAAAGAAAACTTTTGTAAAGTACTATGAGGAGATTTTGACGCGCTCCTTGCATAAAGATGTAGAGTCTGACTTACCAGTAAGAGAACACGTAATCTGCAAATATAAATCTGGTTATTCTCTCATTTACATATACCGTTCCTTTGACCCCGACGATCACCAGCGAAAAAAGCAAAAAGTTGTCGTGAATTTTCTATGACAAAGATTTGTTCATGAAATCAAAAGTCTTCTTTAACTGCACACACCAGGGTTACTGCTTAGTATCTGGCTGGAAATCGTCTTCTCACTTCTTACCCTGGCCGCGCTTCGGCCATTTGATGAGGGCCAGTCTCGAGCTTCTCAGTTGTCTCCTTCTGCCCAAAAGAATTCTGGGTAATTCTGCCATTCCATGACAAGGGAACATTTACGCATGCGCCGACGGAATGTTTGAACAAGAGAGAAAAACGCAGTACCTCCAGACACCGGCGCTGGAGCGTCGTACCAAACGAGTCATCCCGGGATTTCGGCCCGTGCGATCGCTTTTGGACGCAGTTGGCCCTTCACTGCTTTCTGCTACCGACCTTGCCTCCCGGTACGGCATTGAGGGAGAGATATGTCGGCCCCTAAACCATATGTGACAAATCCCACGCCTACTCACAGCTCCAAACCGCGCCTTGTCAATTTAACGTAAGAATTCGATGCCTTAAATATACATGGCAAAGTCATTTTATCTCTCATGTGGTAAGCACTGAAAGTCGCAGATTACAAAGCTGTGCGCACGCGCCCTAGTAAAGGTAACATACATACATGCATGCATGCATAAACTTTATTTTATCTCGAATTTTAGGTTAACTACAAGAGCTAATGTCTTGGAGACATTACATTTACAGCTAAAATACATAGCATATACAGATACATACTAAATGCAGAATATTTGAAGATATACCAATTAAAACAGAAAGGCCGCTGTACAAAATGCAGCACTTGATTCTCTTTTGAAACCAGTAAACTCAGTGGTACGGATAAAATCAGGTAGCGCATTCCGCAACTTAGCTGATACGTAAGAAAAAAAGACTAAGAAAGAAAAACCTTCAAAAAAAAAAAAAGAAAACTTTTGTAAAGTACTATGAGGAGATTTTGAACGCGCTCCTTGCATAAAGATGTAGAGTCTGACTTTACCAGTAAGAGAACACGTAATCTGCAAATATAAATCTGGTTATTCTCTCATTTACATTATACCGTTCCTTTGACCCGACGATCACAGCGAAAAAAGCACAAAGTTGTCGTGAATTTTCTATGACAAAGATTTGTTCAGAAATCAAAAAGTCTTCTTTTAACTGCACACACCAGGGTTACTGCTTAGTATCTGGCTGGAAATCGTCTTCTCACTTCTTACCCTGGCCGCGCTTCGGCCATTTGATGATGAGGCCAGTCTCGAGCTTCTCAAGTTGTCTCCTTCTTGCCCAAAAGAATTCTGGGTAATTCTGCCATTTCCATGACAAGGGAACATTTTACGCATGCGCCGACGGAATGTTTGAACAAGAGAGAAAAACGCAGTACCTCCAGACACCGGCGCTGGAGCGTCGTACCAAACGAGTCATCCCGGGATTTCGGCCCGTGCGATCGCTTTTGGACGCAGTTGGCCCTTCACTGCTTTCTGCTACCGACCTTGCCTCCCGGTACGGCATTGAGGGAGAGATATGTCGGCCCCTAAACCATATGTGACAAATCCCACGCCTACTCACAGCTCCAAACCGCCCTTGTCAATTTAAACGTAAGAATTCGATGCCTTAAATATACATGGCAAAGTCATTTTATCTCTCATGTGGTAAGCACTGAAAGTCGCAGATTACAAAGCTGTGCGCACGCGCCCTAGTAAAGGTAACATACATACATGCATGCATGCATAAAACTTTATTTTATCTCGAATTTTAGGTTAACTACAAGAGCTAATGTCTTCGAGACATTACATTTACAGCTAAAATACATAGCATATACAGATACATACTAAATGCAGAATATTTGAAGATAGATACCAATTAAACAGAAAGGCCGCTGTACAAAATGCAGCACTTGATTCTCTTTTGAAACCAGTAAACTCAGTGGTACGGATAAAATCAGGTAGCGCATTCCGCAACTTAGCTGATACGTAAGAAAAAAAGACTAAGAAAGAAAAAACCCTTCAAAGAAAAAAAAGAAAACTTTTGTAAAGTACTATGAGGAGATTTTGAACGCGCTCCTTGCATAAAGATGTAGTAATCTGACTTTACCAGTAAGAGAACACGTAATCTGCAAATATAAATCTGGTTATTCTCTCATTTACATTATACCGTTCTTTGACCCGGACGATCACAGCGAAAAAAGCACAAAGTTGTCGTGAATTTTCTATGACAAAAGATTTGTTCAGAAATCAAAAGTCTTCTTTAACTGCACACACCAGGGTTACTGCTTAGTATCTGGCTGGAAATCGTCTTCTCACTTCTTACCCTGGCCGCGCTTCGGCCATTTGATGAGGGCCAGTCTCGAGCTTCTCAAGTTGTCTCCTTCTTGCCCCAAAAAGAATTCTGGGTAATTCTGCATTCCATGACAAGGGAATTTACGCATGCGCCGACGGAATGTTTGAACAAGAGAGAAAAAACGCAGTACCTCCAGACACCGGCGCTGGAGCGTCGTACCAAACGAGTCATCCCGGGATTTCGGCCCGTGCGATCGCTTTTGGACGCAGTTGGCCCTTCACTGCTTTCTGCTACCGACCTTGCCTCCCGGTTACGGCATTGAGGGAGAGATATGTCGGCCCCTAAACCATATGTGACAAATCCCACGCCTACTCACAGCTCCAAACCGCCCTTGTCAATTTAACGTAAGAATTCGATGCTTAAATATACATGGCAAAGTCATTTTATCTCTCATGTGGTAAGAAGCACTGAAAGTCGCAGATTACAAAGCTGTGCGCACGCGCCCTAGTAAAGGTAACATACATACATGCATGCATGCATAAACTTTATTTTATCTCGAATTTTAGGTTAACTACAAGAGCTAATGTCTTGGAGACATTACATTTACAGCTAAAATACATAGCATATACAGATACATACTAAATGCAGAATATTTGAAGATATACCAATTAAACAGAAAGGCCGCTGTACAAAATGCAGCACTTGATTCTCTTTTGAAACCAGTAAACTCAGTGGTACGGATAAAATCAGGTAGCGCATTCCGCAACTTAGCTGATACGTAAGAAAAAAAGACTAAGAAAGAAAACCCTTCAAAAAAAAAAAAAGAAAACTTTTGTAAAGTACTATGAGGAGATTTTGAACGCGCTCCTTGCATAAAGATGTAGAATCTGACTTTACCAGTAAGAGAACACGTAATCTGCAAATAAATCTGGTTATTCTCTCATTTACATTATACCGTTCCTTTGACCGACGATCACAGCGAAAAAGCACAAAGTTGTCCGTGAATTGTTCTATGACAAGATTTGTTCAGAAATCAAAAGTCTTCTTTAAACTGCACACACCAGGGTTACTGCTTAGTATCTGGCTGGAAATCGTCTTCTCACTTCTACCCTGGCCGCGCTTCGGCCATTTGATGAGGGCCAGTCTCGAGCTTCTCAAGTTGTCTCCTTCTTGCCCAAAGAATTCTGGGTAATTCTGCCATTCCATGACAAGTTGAACTTTTACGCATGCGCCGACGGAATGTTTGAACAAGAGAGAAAAACGCAGTACCTCCAGACACCGGCGCTGGAGCGTCGTACCAAACGAGTCATCCCGGGATTTCGGCCCGTGCGATCGCTTTGGACGCAGTTGGCCCTTCACTGCTTTCTGCTACCGACCTTGCCTCCCGGTACGGCATTGAGGGAGAGATATGTCGGCCCCTAAACCATATGTGACAAATCCCACGCCTACTCACAGCTCCAAACCGCCCTTGTCAATTTAACGTAAGAATTCGATGCCTTAAATATACATGATGGCAAGTCATTTTATCTCTCTGTGGTAAGAAGCACTGAAAGTCGCGATTACAAAGCTGTGCGCACGCGCCCTAGTAAAGGTAACATACATACATGCATGCATGCATAAACTTTATTTTATCTCGAATTTTAGGTTAACTACAAGAGCTAATGTCTTGGAGACATTACATTTACAGCTAAAATACATAGCATATACAGATACATACTAAATGCAGAATATTTGAAGATATACCAATTAAACAGAAAGGCCGCTGTACAAAATGCAGGCACTTGATTCTCTTTTGAAACCAGTAAATCAGTGGTACGGGATAAAATCAGGTAGCGCATTCCGCAACTTAGCTGATACGTAAGAAAAAAAGACTAAGAAAGAAAAAACCTTCAAAGAACAAAAAAGAAAACTTTTGTAAAGTACTATGAGGAGATTTTGAACGCGCTCCTTGCATAAAAGATGTAGAGTTCTGACTTTACCAGTAAGAGAACACGTAATCTGCAAATATAAATCTGGTTATTCTCTCATTACATTATACCGTTCCTTTGACCCGACGATCACAGCGAAAAAAGGCACAAAGTTGTCGGTGAATTTTCTATGACAAGATTTGTTCAGAAATCAAAAGTCTTCTTTAACTGCACACACCAGGGTTACTGCTTAGTATCTGGCTGGAAATCGTCTTCTCACTTCTTACCCTGGCCGCGCTTCGGCCATTTGATGAGGGCCAGTCTCGAAGCTTCTCAAGTTGTCTCCTTCTTGCCCAAAAGAATTCTGGGTAATTCTGCCATTCCATGACAAGGGAACTTTTTACGCATGCGCCGACGGAATGTTTGAACAAGAGAGAAAAACGCAGTACCTCCAGACACCGGCGCTGGAGCGTCGTACCAAAACGAGTCATCCCGGGATTTCGGCCCGTGCGATCGCTTTTGATACGCAGTTGGCCCTTCACTGCTTTCTGCTACCGACCTTGCCTCCCGGTACGGCATTGAGGGAGAGATATGTCGGCCCCTAAACCATATGTGGACAAATCCCACGCCTACTCACAGCTCCAAAACCCGCCCTTGTCAATTTAACGTAAGAATTCGATGCCTTAAAATATACATGGCAAAGTCATTTTATCTCTCATGTGGTAAGAAGCACTGAAAGTCGCAGATTACAAAGCTGTGCGCACGCGCCCTAGTAAAGGTAACATACATACATGCATGCATGCATAAACTTTATTTTATCTCGAATTTTAGGTTAACTACAAGAGCTAATGTCTTGGAGACATTACATTTACAGCTAAAATACATAGCATATACAGATACATACTAAATGCAGAATATTTGAAGATATACCAATTAAACAGAAAGGCCGCTGTACAAAATGCAGCACTTGATTCTCTTTTGAAACCAGTAAACTCAGTGGTACGGATAAAATCAGGTAGCGCATTCCGCAACTTAGCTGATACGTAAGAAAAAAAGACTAAGAAAGAAAAACCCTTCAAAGAAAAAAAAAGAAAACTTTTGTAAAGTACTATGAGGAGATTTTGAACGCGCTCCTTGCATAAAGATGTAGAGTCTGACTTTACCAGTAAGAGAACACGTAATCTGCAAATATAAATCTGGTTATTCTCTCATTTACATTATACCGTTCCTTTGACCCGACGATCACAGCGAAAAAAGCACAAAGTTGTCGTGAATTTTCTATGACAAAGATTTGTTCAGAAATCAAAAGTCTTCTTTAACTGCACACACCAGGGTTACTGCTTAGTATCTGGCTGGAAATCGTCTTCTCACTTCTTACCCTGGCCGCGCTTCGGCCATTTGATGAGGGCCAGTCTCGAGCTTCTCAAGTTGTCTCCTTCTTGCCCAAAAGAATTCTGGGTAATTCTGCCATTCCATGACAAGGGAACATTTACGCATGCGCCGACGGAATGTTTGAACAAGAGAGAAAAACGCAGTACCTCCAGACACCGGCGCTGGAGCGTCGTACCAAACGAGTCATCCCGGGATTTCGGCCCGTGCGATCGCTTTTGGACGCAGTTGGCCCTTCACTGCTTTCTGCTACCGACCTTGCCTCCCGGTACGGCATTGAGGGAGAGATATGTCGGCCCCTAAACCATATGTGACAAATCCCACGCCTACTCACAGCTCCAAACCGCCCTTGTCAATTTAACGTAAGAATTCGATGCCTTAAATATACATGGCAAAGTCATTTTATCTCTCATGTGGTAAGCACTGAAAGTCGCAGATTACAAAGCTGTGCGCACGCGCCCTAGTAAAGGTGTAACATACATACATGCATGCATGCATAAACTTTATTTTATCTCGAATTTTAGGTTACTACAAGAGCTAATGTCTTCGAGACATTACATTTACAGCTAAAATACATAGCATATACAGATACATACTAAATGCAGAATATTTGAAGATATACCAATTAACAGAAAGGCCGCTGTACAAAATGCTGGATTCACTGATTCTCTTTTGAAACCAGTAAACTCAGTGGTACGGATAAAATCAGGTAGCGCATTCCGCAACTTAGCTGATACGTAAGAAAAAAAGACTAAGAAAGAAAAACCCTTCAAAAAAAAAAAAGAAAACTTTTGTAAAGTACTATGAGGAGATTTTGAACGCGCTCCTTGTTTTCATAAGATGTAGAGTCTGACTTTACCAGTAAGAGAAACACGTAATCTGCAAATATAAATCTGGTTATTCTCTCATTTACATTATACCGTTCCGTTGACCCGACGATCACAGCGAAAAAAGCACAAAGTTGTCGTGAATTTCTATGACAAAGATTTGTTCAGAAATCAAAGTCTTCTTTAACTGCACACACCAGGGTTACTGCTTAGTATCTGGCTGGAAATCGTCTTCTCACTTCTTACCCTGGCCGCGCTTCGGCCATTTGATGAGGGCCAGTCTCGAGCTTCTCAAGTTGTCTCCTTCTTGCCCAAAAGAATTCTGGGTAATTCTGCCATTCCATGACAAGGGAACATTTACGCATGCGCCGACGGAATGTTTGAACAAGAGAGAAAAAACGCAGTACCTCCAGACACCGGCGCTGGAGCGTCGTACCAAACGAGTCATCCCGGGATTTCGGCCGTGCGATCGCTTTTGGACGCAGTTGGCCCTTCACTGCTTTTCTGCTACCGACCTTGCCTCCCGGTACGGCATTGAGGGAGAGAGATATGTCGGCCCCTAAACCATATGTGACAAATCCCACGCCTACTCACAGCTCCAAACCGCCCTTGTCAATTTAACGTAAGAATCGCGATGCCTTAAATATACATGGCAAAGTCATTTTATCTCTCATGTGGTAAGCACTGAAAGTCGCAGATTACAAAGCTGTGCGCACGCGCCCTAGTAAAGGTAACATACATACATGCATGCATGCATAAACTTTATTTTATCTCGAATTTTAGGTTAACTACAAGAGCTAATGTCTTGGAGACATTACATTTACAGCTAAAATACATAGCTATACAGATACATACTAAATGCAGATATATTTGAAGATATACCAATTAAAACAGAAAGGCCGCTGTACAAAATGCAGCACTTGATTCTCTTTTGAAACCAGTAAACTCAGTGGTACGGATAAAATCAGGTAGCGCATTCCGCAACTTGCTGATACGTAAGAAAAAAAGACTAAGAAAGAAAAACCCTCAAAGAAAAAAAAAAAGAAAATTTTGTAAAGTACTATGAGGAGATTTTGAACGCGCTCCTTGCATAAAGATGTAGAGTCTGACTTTACCAGTAAGAGAACACGTAATCTGCAAATATAAATCTGGTTATTCTCTCATTTACATTATACCGTTCCTTTGACCCGACGTATCACAGCGAAAAAAGCACAAGTTGTCGTGAATTTCTATGGAAAGATTTGTTCAGAAATCAAAGTCTTCTTTAAGCGTGCACACACCAGGGTTACTGCTTAGTATCTGGCTGGACAAATCGTCTTCTCACTTCTTACCCTGGCCGCGCTTCGGCCATTTGATGAGGGCCAGTCTCGAGCTTCTCAAGTTGTCTCCTTCTTGCCCAAAAGAATTCTGGGTAATTCTGCCATTCCATAGGACAAGGACATTTACGCATGCGCCGACGGAATGTTTGAACAAGAGAGAAAAACGCAGTACCTCCAGACACCGGCGCTGGAGCGTCGTACCAAACGAGTCATCCCGGGATTTTCGGCCCGTGCGATCGCTTTTGGACGCAGTTGGCCCTTCACTGCTTTCTGCTACCGACCTTGCCTCCCGGTACGGCATTGAGGGAGAGATATGTCGGCCCCTAAACCATATGTGACAAATCCCACGCCTACTCACAGCTCCAAACCGCCCTTGTCAATTTAACGTAAGAATTCGATGCCTTAAATATACATGGCAAAGTCATTTTATCTCTCCATGTGGGTAAGCACTGGAAAGTCGCAGATTACAAAGCTGTGCGCACGCGCCCTAGTAAAGGTAACATACCATGCATGCATGCATAAACTTTATTTTATCTCGAATTTTAGGTTAACTACAAGAGCTAATGTCTTGGGAGACATTACATTTACAGCTAAAATACATAGCATATACAGATACATACTAAATGCAGAATATTTGAAGATATACCAATTAAACAAAGAAAGGCCGCTGTACAAAATGCAGCACTTGATTCTTTTTTCTTTTGAAACCAGTAAACTCAGTGGTACGGATAAAATCAGGTAGCGCATTCCGCAACTTAGCTGATACGTAAGACAAAAAGACTAAGAAAGAAAAACCCTTCAAAGAAAAAAAAAGAAAACTCCCTTTGTAAAGTACTATGAGGATATTTTGAACGCGCTCCTTGCATAAAGATGTAGAGTCTGACTTTACAGTAAGAGAACACGTAATCTGCAATATAAATCTGGTTATTCTCTCATTACATTATACCGTTCCTTTGACCCGACGATCACAGCGAAAAAAGCACAAAGTTGTCGTGAATTTCTATGACAAAGATTTGTTCAGAAATCAAAAGTCTGCTTTAACTGCACACACCAGGGTTACTGCTTAGTATCTGGCTGGAAATCGTCTTCCCTCACTTCTTAACCCTGGCCGCGCTTCGGCCATTGATGAGGGCCAGTCTCGAGCTTCTCAAGTTGTCTCCTTCTTGTTAAAGAATTCTGGGTAATTCTGCCATTCCATGACAAGGGAACATTTACGCATGCGCCGACGGAATGTTTGAACAAGAGAGAAAAAACGCAGTACCTCCAGACACCGGCGCTGGAGCGTCGTACCAAACGAGTCATCCCGGGATTTCGGCCCGTGCGATCGCTTTTGGACGCAGTTGGCCCTTCGCTGCTTTCTGCTACCGACCTTGCCTCCCGGTACGGCATTGAGGGAGAGATATGTCGGCCCCTAAACCATATGTGACAAATCCCACGCCTACTCACAGCTCCAAACCGCCCTTGTCAATTTAAGCGTAAGAATTCGATGCTTATAATATACAATGGCAAAGTCATTTTATCTCTCATGTGGTAAGCACTGAAAGTCGCAGATTACAAAGCTGTGCGCACGCGCCCTAGTAAAAGTAACATACATACATGCATGCATGCATAAACTTTATTTTATCTCGAAATTTTAGGTTAACTACAAGAGCTAATGTCTGCGAGACAATTACATTTACAGCTAAAATACATAGCATATACAGATACATACTAAATGCAGAATATTTGAAGATATACAATTTAAACAGAAAAGCCGCTGTACAAAATGCAGCACTTTGATTCTCTTTTGAAAACAGTAAACTCAGTGGTACGGATAAAATCAGGTAGCGCATTCCGCAACTTAGCTGATACGTAAGCCAAAAAAAGAATAAGAAAGAAAAACCCTTCAAAAAAAAAAAAGAAACTTTTGTAAAGTACTATGATGAGATTTTGAACGCGCTCCTTGCATAAAGATGTAGAGTCTGACTTTACCAGTCCTAGAGAACACGTAATCTGCAAATATAAATCTGGTTATTCTCTCATTTACATTTACCGTTCCTTTGACCGACGATCACAGCGAAAAAAGCACAAAGTTGTCGTGAATTTTCTATGACAAAGATTTGTTCAGAAATCAAAAGTCTTCTTTAACTGCACACACCAGGGTTACTGCTTAGTATCTGGCTGGAAATCGTCTTCTCACTTGTCTTACCCTGGCCGCGCTTCGGCCATTTGATGAGGGCCAGTCTCGAGCTTCTCAAGTTGTCTCCTTCTTGCCCAAAAGAATTCTGGGTAATTCTGCCATTCCATGACAAGGGAACATTTACGCATGCGCCGACGGAATGTTTGAACAAGAGAGAAAAAACGCAGTACCTCCAGACACCGGCGCTGGAGCGTCGTACCAAACGAGTCATCCCGGATTTCGGCCCGTGCGATCGCTTTTGGACGCAGTTGGCCCTTCACTGCTTTCTGCTACCGACCTTGCCTCCCGGTACGGCATTGAGGGAGAGATATGTCGGCCCCTAAACCATATGTGACAAATCCCACGCCTACTCACAGCTCCAAACCGCCTTGTCAATTAACGTAAGAATTCGATGCCTTAATATATACATGGCAAAGTCATTTTATCTCTCATGTGGTAAGCACTGAAAGTCGCAGATTACAAAGCTGTGCGCACGCGCCCTAGTAAAGGTAACATACATACATGCATGCATGCATAAACTTTATTTTATCTCGATTTTAGGTTAACTACAAGAGCTAATGTCTTGGAGACATTACATTTACAGCTAAAATACATAGCATATACAGATACATACTAAATGCAGAATATTTGAAGATATACCATTAAACAGAAAGGCCGCTGTACAAAATGCAGCACTTGATTCTCTTTTGAAACCAGTAAACTCAGTGGTACGGATAAAATCAGGTAGCGCATTCCGCACTTAGCTGATACGTAAGAAAAAAGACTAAGAAAGAAAAAAACCCTTCATCAAAAAAAAAAAAAGAAAACTTTTGTAAAGTACTATGAGGAGATTTTGACGCGCTCCTTGCATAAAGATGTAGAGTCTGACTTACCAGTAAGAGAACACGTAATCTGCAAATATAAATCTGGTTATTCTCTCATTTACATATACCGTTCCTTTGACCCCGACGATCACCAGCGAAAAAAGCAAAAAGTTGTCGTGAATTTTCTATGACAAAGATTTGTTCATGAAATCAAAAGTCTTCTTTAACTGCACACACCAGGGTTACTGCTTAGTATCTGGCTGGAAATCGTCTTCTCACTTCTTACCCTGGCCGCGCTTCGGCCATTTGATGAGGGCCAGTCTCGAGCTTCTCAGTTGTCTCCTTCTGCCCAAAAGAATTCTGGGTAATTCTGCCATTCCATGACAAGGGAACATTTACGCATGCGCCGACGGAATGTTTGAACAAGAGAGAAAAACGCAGTACCTCCAGACACCGGCGCTGGAGCGTCGTACCAAACGAGTCATCCCGGGATTTCGGCCCGTGCGATCGCTTTTGGACGCAGTTGGCCCTTCACTGCTTTCTGCTACCGACCTTGCCTCCCGGTACGGCATTGAGGGAGAGATATGTCGGCCCCTAAACCATATGTGACAAATCCCACGCCTACTCACAGCTCCAAACCGCGCCTTGTCAATTTAACGTAAGAATTCGATGCCTTAAATATACATGGCAAAGTCATTTTATCTCTCATGTGGTAAGCACTGAAAGTCGCAGATTACAAAGCTGTGCGCACGCGCCCTAGTAAAGGTAACATACATACATGCATGCATGCATAAACTTTATTTTATCTCGAATTTTAGGTTAACTACAAGAGCTAATGTCTTGGAGACATTACATTTACAGCTAAAATACATAGCATATACAGATACATACTAAATGCAGAATATTTGAAGATATACCAATTAAAACAGAAAGGCCGCTGTACAAAATGCAGCACTTGATTCTCTTTTGAAACCAGTAAACTCAGTGGTACGGATAAAATCAGGTAGCGCATTCCGCAACTTAGCTGATACGTAAGAAAAAAAGACTAAGAAAGAAAAACCTTCAAAAAAAAAAAAAGAAAACTTTTGTAAAGTACTATGAGGAGATTTTGAACGCGCTCCTTGCATAAAGATGTAGAGTCTGACTTTACCAGTAAGAGAACACGTAATCTGCAAATATAAATCTGGTTATTCTCTCATTTACATTATACCGTTCCTTTGACCCGACGATCACAGCGAAAAAAGCACAAAGTTGTCGTGAATTTTCTATGACAAAGATTTGTTCAGAAATCAAAAAGTCTTCTTTTAACTGCACACACCAGGGTTACTGCTTAGTATCTGGCTGGAAATCGTCTTCTCACTTCTTACCCTGGCCGCGCTTCGGCCATTTGATGATGAGGCCAGTCTCGAGCTTCTCAAGTTGTCTCCTTCTTGCCCAAAAGAATTCTGGGTAATTCTGCCATTTCCATGACAAGGGAACATTTTACGCATGCGCCGACGGAATGTTTGAACAAGAGAGAAAAACGCAGTACCTCCAGACACCGGCGCTGGAGCGTCGTACCAAACGAGTCATCCCGGGATTTCGGCCCGTGCGATCGCTTTTGGACGCAGTTGGCCCTTCACTGCTTTCTGCTACCGACCTTGCCTCCCGGTACGGCATTGAGGGAGAGATATGTCGGCCCCTAAACCATATGTGACAAATCCCACGCCTACTCACAGCTCCAAACCGCCCTTGTCAATTTAAACGTAAGAATTCGATGCCTTAAATATACATGGCAAAGTCATTTTATCTCTCATGTGGTAAGCACTGAAAGTCGCAGATTACAAAGCTGTGCGCACGCGCCCTAGTAAAGGTAACATACATACATGCATGCATGCATAAAACTTTATTTTATCTCGAATTTTAGGTTAACTACAAGAGCTAATGTCTTCGAGACATTACATTTACAGCTAAAATACATAGCATATACAGATACATACTAAATGCAGAATATTTGAAGATAGATACCAATTAAACAGAAAGGCCGCTGTACAAAATGCAGCACTTGATTCTCTTTTGAAACCAGTAAACTCAGTGGTACGGATAAAATCAGGTAGCGCATTCCGCAACTTAGCTGATACGTAAGAAAAAAAGACTAAGAAAGAAAAAACCCTTCAAAGAAAAAAAAGAAAACTTTTGTAAAGTACTATGAGGAGATTTTGAACGCGCTCCTTGCATAAAGATGTAGTAATCTGACTTTACCAGTAAGAGAACACGTAATCTGCAAATATAAATCTGGTTATTCTCTCATTTACATTATACCGTTCTTTGACCCGGACGATCACAGCGAAAAAAGCACAAAGTTGTCGTGAATTTTCTATGACAAAAGATTTGTTCAGAAATCAAAAGTCTTCTTTAACTGCACACACCAGGGTTACTGCTTAGTATCTGGCTGGAAATCGTCTTCTCACTTCTTACCCTGGCCGCGCTTCGGCCATTTGATGAGGGCCAGTCTCGAGCTTCTCAAGTTGTCTCCTTCTTGCCCCAAAAAGAATTCTGGGTAATTCTGCATTCCATGACAAGGGAATTTACGCATGCGCCGACGGAATGTTTGAACAAGAGAGAAAAAACGCAGTACCTCCAGACACCGGCGCTGGAGCGTCGTACCAAACGAGTCATCCCGGGATTTCGGCCCGTGCGATCGCTTTTGGACGCAGTTGGCCCTTCACTGCTTTCTGCTACCGACCTTGCCTCCCGGTTACGGCATTGAGGGAGAGATATGTCGGCCCCTAAACCATATGTGACAAATCCCACGCCTACTCACAGCTCCAAACCGCCCTTGTCAATTTAACGTAAGAATTCGATGCTTAAATATACATGGCAAAGTCATTTTATCTCTCATGTGGTAAGAAGCACTGAAAGTCGCAGATTACAAAGCTGTGCGCACGCGCCCTAGTAAAGGTAACATACATACATGCATGCATGCATAAACTTTATTTTATCTCGAATTTTAGGTTAACTACAAGAGCTAATGTCTTGGAGACATTACATTTACAGCTAAAATACATAGCATATACAGATACATACTAAATGCAGAATATTTGAAGATATACCAATTAAACAGAAAGGCCGCTGTACAAAATGCAGCACTTGATTCTCTTTTGAAACCAGTAAACTCAGTGGTACGGATAAAATCAGGTAGCGCATTCCGCAACTTAGCTGATACGTAAGAAAAAAAGACTAAGAAAGAAAACCCTTCAAAAAAAAAAAAAGAAAACTTTTGTAAAGTACTATGAGGAGATTTTGAACGCGCTCCTTGCATAAAGATGTAGAATCTGACTTTACCAGTAAGAGAACACGTAATCTGCAAATAAATCTGGTTATTCTCTCATTTACATTATACCGTTCCTTTGACCGACGATCACAGCGAAAAAGCACAAAGTTGTCCGTGAATTGTTCTATGACAAGATTTGTTCAGAAATCAAAAGTCTTCTTTAAACTGCACACACCAGGGTTACTGCTTAGTATCTGGCTGGAAATCGTCTTCTCACTTCTACCCTGGCCGCGCTTCGGCCATTTGATGAGGGCCAGTCTCGAGCTTCTCAAGTTGTCTCCTTCTTGCCCAAAGAATTCTGGGTAATTCTGCCATTCCATGACAAGTTGAACTTTTACGCATGCGCCGACGGAATGTTTGAACAAGAGAGAAAAACGCAGTACCTCCAGACACCGGCGCTGGAGCGTCGTACCAAACGAGTCATCCCGGGATTTCGGCCCGTGCGATCGCTTTGGACGCAGTTGGCCCTTCACTGCTTTCTGCTACCGACCTTGCCTCCCGGTACGGCATTGAGGGAGAGATATGTCGGCCCCTAAACCATATGTGACAAATCCCACGCCTACTCACAGCTCCAAACCGCCCTTGTCAATTTAACGTAAGAATTCGATGCCTTAAATATACATGATGGCAAGTCATTTTATCTCTCTGTGGTAAGAAGCACTGAAAGTCGCGATTACAAAGCTGTGCGCACGCGCCCTAGTAAAGGTAACATACATACATGCATGCATGCATAAACTTTATTTTATCTCGAATTTTAGGTTAACTACAAGAGCTAATGTCTTGGAGACATTACATTTACAGCTAAAATACATAGCATATACAGATACATACTAAATGCAGAATATTTGAAGATATACCAATTAAACAGAAAGGCCGCTGTACAAAATGCAGGCACTTGATTCTCTTTTGAAACCAGTAAATCAGTGGTACGGGATAAAATCAGGTAGCGCATTCCGCAACTTAGCTGATACGTAAGAAAAAAAGACTAAGAAAGAAAAAACCTTCAAAGAACAAAAAAGAAAACTTTTGTAAAGTACTATGAGGAGATTTTGAACGCGCTCCTTGCATAAAAGATGTAGAGTTCTGACTTTACCAGTAAGAGAACACGTAATCTGCAAATATAAATCTGGTTATTCTCTCATTACATTATACCGTTCCTTTGACCCGACGATCACAGCGAAAAAAGGCACAAAGTTGTCGGTGAATTTTCTATGACAAGATTTGTTCAGAAATCAAAAGTCTTCTTTAACTGCACACACCAGGGTTACTGCTTAGTATCTGGCTGGAAATCGTCTTCTCACTTCTTACCCTGGCCGCGCTTCGGCCATTTGATGAGGGCCAGTCTCGAAGCTTCTCAAGTTGTCTCCTTCTTGCCCAAAAGAATTCTGGGTAATTCTGCCATTCCATGACAAGGGAACTTTTTACGCATGCGCCGACGGAATGTTTGAACAAGAGAGAAAAACGCAGTACCTCCAGACACCGGCGCTGGAGCGTCGTACCAAAACGAGTCATCCCGGGATTTCGGCCCGTGCGATCGCTTTTGATACGCAGTTGGCCCTTCACTGCTTTCTGCTACCGACCTTGCCTCCCGGTACGGCATTGAGGGAGAGATATGTCGGCCCCTAAACCATATGTGGACAAATCCCACGCCTACTCACAGCTCCAAAACCCGCCCTTGTCAATTTAACGTAAGAATTCGATGCCTTAAAATATACATGGCAAAGTCATTTTATCTCTCATGTGGTAAGAAGCACTGAAAGTCGCAGATTACAAAGCTGTGCGCACGCGCCCTAGTAAAGGTAACATACATACATGCATGCATGCATAAACTTTATTTTATCTCGAATTTTAGGTTAACTACAAGAGCTAATGTCTTGGAGACATTACATTTACAGCTAAAATACATAGCATATACAGATACATACTAAATGCAGAATATTTGAAGATATACCAATTAAACAGAAAGGCCGCTGTACAAAATGCAGCACTTGATTCTCTTTTGAAACCAGTAAACTCAGTGGTACGGATAAAATCAGGTAGCGCATTCCGCAACTTAGCTGATACGTAAGAAAAAAAGACTAAGAAAGAAAAACCCTTCAAAAAAAAAAAGAAAACTTTTGTAAAGTACTATGAGGAGATTTTGAACGCGCTCCTTGCATAAAGATGTAGAGTCTGACTTTACCAGTAAGAGAACACGTAATCTGCAAATATAAATCTGGTTATTCTCTCATTTACATTATACCGTTCCTTTGACCCGACGATCACAGCGAAAAAAGCACAAAGTTGTCGTGAATTTTCTATGACAAAGATTTGTTCAGAAATCAAAAGTCTTCTTTAACTGCACACACCAGGGTTACTGCTTAGTATCTGGCTGGAAATCGTCTTCTCACTTCTTACCCTGGCCGCGCTTCGGCCATTTGATGAGGGCCAGTCTCGAGCTTCTCAAGTTGTCTCCTTCTTGCCCAAAAGAATTCTGGGTAATTCTGCCATTCCATGACAAGGGAACATTTACGCATGCGCCGACGGAATGTTTGAACAAGAGAGAAAAACGCAGTACCTCCAGACACCGGCGCTGGAGCGTCGTACCAAACGAGTCATCCCGGGATTTCGGCCCGTGCGATCGCTTTTGGACGCAGTTGGCCCTTCACTGCTTTCTGCTACCGACCTTGCCTCCCGGTACGGCATTGAGGGAGAGATATGTCGGCCCCTAAACCATATGTGACAAATCCCACGCCTACTCACAGCTCCAAACCGCCCTTGTCAATTTAACGTAAGAATTCGATGCCTTAAATATACATGGCAAAGTCATTTTATCTCTCATGTGGTAAGCACTGAAAGTCGCAGATTACAAAGCTGTGCGCACGCGCCCTAGTAAAGGTGTAACATACATACATGCATGCATGCATAAACTTTATTTTATCTCGAATTTTAGGTTACTACAAGAGCTAATGTCTTCGAGACATTACATTTACAGCTAAAATACATAGCATATACAGATACATACTAAATGCAGAATATTTGAAGATATACCAATTAACAGAAAGGCCGCTGTACAAAATGCTGGATTCACTGATTCTCTTTTGAAACCAGTAAACTCAGTGGTACGGATAAAATCAGGTAGCGCATTCCGCAACTTAGCTGATACGTAAGAAAAAAAGACTAAGAAAGAAAAACCCTTCAAAAAAAAAAAAGAAAACTTTTGTAAAGTACTATGAGGAGATTTTGAACGCGCTCCTTGTTTTCATAAGATGTAGAGTCTGACTTTACCAGTAAGAGAAACACGTAATCTGCAAATATAAATCTGGTTATTCTCTCATTTACATTATACCGTTCCGTTGACCCGACGATCACAGCGAAAAAAGCACAAAGTTGTCGTGAATTTCTATGACAAAGATTTGTTCAGAAATCAAAGTCTTCTTTAACTGCACACACCAGGGTTACTGCTTAGTATCTGGCTGGAAATCGTCTTCTCACTTCTTACCCTGGCCGCGCTTCGGCCATTTGATGAGGGCCAGTCTCGAGCTTCTCAAGTTGTCTCCTTCTTGCCCAAAAGAATTCTGGGTAATTCTGCCATTCCATGACAAGGGAACATTTACGCATGCGCCGACGGAATGTTTGAACAAGAGAGAAAAAACGCAGTACCTCCAGACACCGGCGCTGGAGCGTCGTACCAAACGAGTCATCCCGGGATTTCGGCCGTGCGATCGCTTTTGGACGCAGTTGGCCCTTCACTGCTTTTCTGCTACCGACCTTGCCTCCCGGTACGGCATTGAGGGAGAGAGATATGTCGGCCCCTAAACCATATGTGACAAATCCCACGCCTACTCACAGCTCCAAACCGCCCTTGTCAATTTAACGTAAGAATCGCGATGCCTTAAATATACATGGCAAAGTCATTTTATCTCTCATGTGGTAAGCACTGAAAGTCGCAGATTACAAAGCTGTGCGCACGCGCCCTAGTAAAGGTAACATACATACATGCATGCATGCATAAACTTTATTTTATCTCGAATTTTAGGTTAACTACAAGAGCTAATGTCTTGGAGACATTACATTTACAGCTAAAATACATAGCTATACAGATACATACTAAATGCAGATATATTTGAAGATATACCAATTAAAACAGAAAGGCCGCTGTACAAAATGCAGCACTTGATTCTCTTTTGAAACCAGTAAACTCAGTGGTACGGATAAAATCAGGTAGCGCATTCCGCAACTTGCTGATACGTAAGAAAAAAAGACTAAGAAAGAAAAACCCTCAAAGAAAAAAAAAAAGAAAATTTTGTAAAGTACTATGAGGAGATTTTGAACGCGCTCCTTGCATAAAGATGTAGAGTCTGACTTTACCAGTAAGAGAACACGTAATCTGCAAATATAAATCTGGTTATTCTCTCATTTACATTATACCGTTCCTTTGACCCGACGTATCACAGCGAAAAAAGCACAAGTTGTCGTGAATTTCTATGGAAAGATTTGTTCAGAAATCAAAGTCTTCTTTAAGCGTGCACACACCAGGGTTACTGCTTAGTATCTGGCTGGACAAATCGTCTTCTCACTTCTTACCCTGGCCGCGCTTCGGCCATTTGATGAGGGCCAGTCTCGAGCTTCTCAAGTTGTCTCCTTCTTGCCCAAAAGAATTCTGGGTAATTCTGCCATTCCATAGGACAAGGACATTTACGCATGCGCCGACGGAATGTTTGAACAAGAGAGAAAAACGCAGTACCTCCAGACACCGGCGCTGGAGCGTCGTACCAAACGAGTCATCCCGGGATTTTCGGCCCGTGCGATCGCTTTTGGACGCAGTTGGCCCTTCACTGCTTTCTGCTACCGACCTTGCCTCCCGGTACGGCATTGAGGGAGAGATATGTCGGCCCCTAAACCATATGTGACAAATCCCACGCCTACTCACAGCTCCAAACCGCCCTTGTCAATTTAACGTAAGAATTCGATGCCTTAAATATACATGGCAAAGTCATTTTATCTCTCCATGTGGGTAAGCACTGGAAAGTCGCAGATTACAAAGCTGTGCGCACGCGCCCTAGTAAAGGTAACATACCATGCATGCATGCATAAACTTTATTTTATCTCGAATTTTAGGTTAACTACAAGAGCTAATGTCTTGGGAGACATTACATTTACAGCTAAAATACATAGCATATACAGATACATACTAAATGCAGAATATTTGAAGATATACCAATTAAACAAAGAAAGGCCGCTGTACAAAATGCAGCACTTGATTCTTTTTTCTTTTGAAACCAGTAAACTCAGTGGTACGGATAAAATCAGGTAGCGCATTCCGCAACTTAGCTGATACGTAAGACAAAAAGACTAAGAAAGAAAAACCCTTCAAAGAAAAAAAAAGAAAACTCCCTTTGTAAAGTACTATGAGGATATTTTGAACGCGCTCCTTGCATAAAGATGTAGAGTCTGACTTTACAGTAAGAGAACACGTAATCTGCAATATAAATCTGGTTATTCTCTCATTACATTATACCGTTCCTTTGACCCGACGATCACAGCGAAAAAAGCACAAAGTTGTCGTGAATTTCTATGACAAAGATTTGTTCAGAAATCAAAAGTCTGCTTTAACTGCACACACCAGGGTTACTGCTTAGTATCTGGCTGGAAATCGTCTTCCCTCACTTCTTAACCCTGGCCGCGCTTCGGCCATTGATGAGGGCCAGTCTCGAGCTTCTCAAGTTGTCTCCTTCTTGTTAAAGAATTCTGGGTAATTCTGCCATTCCATGACAAGGGAACATTTACGCATGCGCCGACGGAATGTTTGAACAAGAGAGAAAAAACGCAGTACCTCCAGACACCGGCGCTGGAGCGTCGTACCAAACGAGTCATCCCGGGATTTCGGCCCGTGCGATCGCTTTTGGACGCAGTTGGCCCTTCGCTGCTTTCTGCTACCGACCTTGCCTCCCGGTACGGCATTGAGGGAGAGATATGTCGGCCCCTAAACCATATGTGACAAATCCCACGCCTACTCACAGCTCCAAACCGCCCTTGTCAATTTAAGCGTAAGAATTCGATGCTTATAATATACAATGGCAAAGTCATTTTATCTCTCATGTGGTAAGCACTGAAAGTCGCAGATTACAAAGCTGTGCGCACGCGCCCTAGTAAAAGTAACATACATACATGCATGCATGCATAAACTTTATTTTATCTCGAAATTTTAGGTTAACTACAAGAGCTAATGTCTGCGAGACAATTACATTTACAGCTAAAATACATAGCATATACAGATACATACTAAATGCAGAATATTTGAAGATATACAATTTAAACAGAAAAGCCGCTGTACAAAATGCAGCACTTTGATTCTCTTTTGAAAACAGTAAACTCAGTGGTACGGATAAAATCAGGTAGCGCATTCCGCAACTTAGCTGATACGTAAGCCAAAAAAAGAATAAGAAAGAAAAACCCTTCAAAAAAAAAAAAGAAACTTTTGTAAAGTACTATGATGAGATTTTGAACGCGCTCCTTGCATAAAGATGTAGAGTCTGACTTTACCAGTCCTAGAGAACACGTAATCTGCAAATATAAATCTGGTTATTCTCTCATTTACATTTACCGTTCCTTTGACCGACGATCACAGCGAAAAAAGCACAAAGTTGTCGTGAATTTTCTATGACAAAGATTTGTTCAGAAATCAAAAGTCTTCTTTAACTGCACACACCAGGGTTACTGCTTAGTATCTGGCTGGAAATCGTCTTCTCACTTGTCTTACCCTGGCCGCGCTTCGGCCATTTGATGAGGGCCAGTCTCGAGCTTCTCAAGTTGTCTCCTTCTTGCCCAAAAGAATTCTGGGTAATTCTGCCATTCCATGACAAGGGAACATTTACGCATGCGCCGACGGAATGTTTGAACAAGAGAGAAAAAACGCAGTACCTCCAGACACCGGCGCTGGAGCGTCGTACCAAACGAGTCATCCCGGATTTCGGCCCGTGCGATCGCTTTTGGACGCAGTTGGCCCTTCACTGCTTTCTGCTACCGACCTTGCCTCCCGGTACGGCATTGAGGGAGAGATATGTCGGCCCCTAAACCATATGTGACAAATCCCACGCCTACTCACAGCTCCAAACCGCCTTGTCAATTAACGTAAGAATTCGATGCCTTAATATATACATGGCAAAGTCATTTTATCTCTCATGTGGTAAGCACTGAAAGTCGCAGATTACAAAGCTGTGCGCACGCGCCCTAGTAAAGGTAACATACATACATGCATGCATGCATAAACTTTATTTTATCTCGATTTTAGGTTAACTACAAGAGCTAATGTCTTGGAGACATTACATTTACAGCTAAAATACATAGCATATACAGATACATACTAAATGCAGAATATTTGAAGATATACCATTAAACAGAAAGGCCGCTGTACAAAATGCAGCACTTGATTCTCTTTTGAAACCAGTAAACTCAGTGGTACGGATAAAATCAGGTAGCGCATTCCGCACTTAGCTGATACGTAAGAAAAAAGACTAAGAAAGAAAAAAACCCTTCATCAAAAAAAAAAAAAGAAAACTTTTGTAAAGTACTATGAGGAGATTTTGACGCGCTCCTTGCATAAAGATGTAGAGTCTGACTTACCAGTAAGAGAACACGTAATCTGCAAATATAAATCTGGTTATTCTCTCATTTACATATACCGTTCCTTTGACCCCGACGATCACCAGCGAAAAAAGCAAAAAGTTGTCGTGAATTTTCTATGACAAAGATTTGTTCATGAAATCAAAAGTCTTCTTTAACTGCACACACCAGGGTTACTGCTTAGTATCTGGCTGGAAATCGTCTTCTCACTTCTTACCCTGGCCGCGCTTCGGCCATTTGATGAGGGCCAGTCTCGAGCTTCTCAGTTGTCTCCTTCTGCCCAAAAGAATTCTGGGTAATTCTGCCATTCCATGACAAGGGAACATTTACGCATGCGCCGACGGAATGTTTGAACAAGAGAGAAAAACGCAGTACCTCCAGACACCGGCGCTGGAGCGTCGTACCAAACGAGTCATCCCGGGATTTCGGCCCGTGCGATCGCTTTTGGACGCAGTTGGCCCTTCACTGCTTTCTGCTACCGACCTTGCCTCCCGGTACGGCATTGAGGGAGAGATATGTCGGCCCCTAAACCATATGTGACAAATCCCACGCCTACTCACAGCTCCAAACCGCGCCTTGTCAATTTAACGTAAGAATTCGATGCCTTAAATATACATGGCAAAGTCATTTTATCTCTCATGTGGTAAGCACTGAAAGTCGCAGATTACAAAGCTGTGCGCACGCGCCCTAGTAAAGGTAACATACATACATGCATGCATGCATAAACTTTATTTTATCTCGAATTTTAGGTTAACTACAAGAGCTAATGTCTTGGAGACATTACATTTACAGCTAAAATACATAGCATATACAGATACATACTAAATGCAGAATATTTGAAGATATACCAATTAAAACAGAAAGGCCGCTGTACAAAATGCAGCACTTGATTCTCTTTTGAAACCAGTAAACTCAGTGGTACGGATAAAATCAGGTAGCGCATTCCGCAACTTAGCTGATACGTAAGAAAAAAAGACTAAGAAAGAAAAACCTTCAAAAAAAAAAAAAGAAAACTTTTGTAAAGTACTATGAGGAGATTTTGAACGCGCTCCTTGCATAAAGATGTAGAGTCTGACTTTACCAGTAAGAGAACACGTAATCTGCAAATATAAATCTGGTTATTCTCTCATTTACATTATACCGTTCCTTTGACCCGACGATCACAGCGAAAAAAGCACAAAGTTGTCGTGAATTTTCTATGACAAAGATTTGTTCAGAAATCAAAAAGTCTTCTTTTAACTGCACACACCAGGGTTACTGCTTAGTATCTGGCTGGAAATCGTCTTCTCACTTCTTACCCTGGCCGCGCTTCGGCCATTTGATGATGAGGCCAGTCTCGAGCTTCTCAAGTTGTCTCCTTCTTGCCCAAAAGAATTCTGGGTAATTCTGCCATTTCCATGACAAGGGAACATTTTACGCATGCGCCGACGGAATGTTTGAACAAGAGAGAAAAACGCAGTACCTCCAGACACCGGCGCTGGAGCGTCGTACCAAACGAGTCATCCCGGGATTTCGGCCCGTGCGATCGCTTTTGGACGCAGTTGGCCCTTCACTGCTTTCTGCTACCGACCTTGCCTCCCGGTACGGCATTGAGGGAGAGATATGTCGGCCCCTAAACCATATGTGACAAATCCCACGCCTACTCACAGCTCCAAACCGCCCTTGTCAATTTAAACGTAAGAATTCGATGCCTTAAATATACATGGCAAAGTCATTTTATCTCTCATGTGGTAAGCACTGAAAGTCGCAGATTACAAAGCTGTGCGCACGCGCCCTAGTAAAGGTAACATACATACATGCATGCATGCATAAAACTTTATTTTATCTCGAATTTTAGGTTAACTACAAGAGCTAATGTCTTCGAGACATTACATTTACAGCTAAAATACATAGCATATACAGATACATACTAAATGCAGAATATTTGAAGATAGATACCAATTAAACAGAAAGGCCGCTGTACAAAATGCAGCACTTGATTCTCTTTTGAAACCAGTAAACTCAGTGGTACGGATAAAATCAGGTAGCGCATTCCGCAACTTAGCTGATACGTAAGAAAAAAAGACTAAGAAAGAAAAAACCCTTCAAAGAAAAAAAAGAAAACTTTTGTAAAGTACTATGAGGAGATTTTGAACGCGCTCCTTGCATAAAGATGTAGTAATCTGACTTTACCAGTAAGAGAACACGTAATCTGCAAATATAAATCTGGTTATTCTCTCATTTACATTATACCGTTCTTTGACCCGGACGATCACAGCGAAAAAAGCACAAAGTTGTCGTGAATTTTCTATGACAAAAGATTTGTTCAGAAATCAAAAGTCTTCTTTAACTGCACACACCAGGGTTACTGCTTAGTATCTGGCTGGAAATCGTCTTCTCACTTCTTACCCTGGCCGCGCTTCGGCCATTTGATGAGGGCCAGTCTCGAGCTTCTCAAGTTGTCTCCTTCTTGCCCCAAAAAGAATTCTGGGTAATTCTGCATTCCATGACAAGGGAATTTACGCATGCGCCGACGGAATGTTTGAACAAGAGAGAAAAAACGCAGTACCTCCAGACACCGGCGCTGGAGCGTCGTACCAAACGAGTCATCCCGGGATTTCGGCCCGTGCGATCGCTTTTGGACGCAGTTGGCCCTTCACTGCTTTCTGCTACCGACCTTGCCTCCCGGTTACGGCATTGAGGGAGAGATATGTCGGCCCCTAAACCATATGTGACAAATCCCACGCCTACTCACAGCTCCAAACCGCCCTTGTCAATTTAACGTAAGAATTCGATGCTTAAATATACATGGCAAAGTCATTTTATCTCTCATGTGGTAAGAAGCACTGAAAGTCGCAGATTACAAAGCTGTGCGCACGCGCCCTAGTAAAGGTAACATACATACATGCATGCATGCATAAACTTTATTTTATCTCGAATTTTAGGTTAACTACAAGAGCTAATGTCTTGGAGACATTACATTTACAGCTAAAATACATAGCATATACAGATACATACTAAATGCAGAATATTTGAAGATATACCAATTAAACAGAAAGGCCGCTGTACAAAATGCAGCACTTGATTCTCTTTTGAAACCAGTAAACTCAGTGGTACGGATAAAATCAGGTAGCGCATTCCGCAACTTAGCTGATACGTAAGAAAAAAAGACTAAGAAAGAAAACCCTTCAAAAAAAAAAAAAGAAAACTTTTGTAAAGTACTATGAGGAGATTTTGAACGCGCTCCTTGCATAAAGATGTAGAATCTGACTTTACCAGTAAGAGAACACGTAATCTGCAAATAAATCTGGTTATTCTCTCATTTACATTATACCGTTCCTTTGACCGACGATCACAGCGAAAAAGCACAAAGTTGTCCGTGAATTGTTCTATGACAAGATTTGTTCAGAAATCAAAAGTCTTCTTTAAACTGCACACACCAGGGTTACTGCTTAGTATCTGGCTGGAAATCGTCTTCTCACTTCTACCCTGGCCGCGCTTCGGCCATTTGATGAGGGCCAGTCTCGAGCTTCTCAAGTTGTCTCCTTCTTGCCCAAAGAATTCTGGGTAATTCTGCCATTCCATGACAAGTTGAACTTTTACGCATGCGCCGACGGAATGTTTGAACAAGAGAGAAAAACGCAGTACCTCCAGACACCGGCGCTGGAGCGTCGTACCAAACGAGTCATCCCGGGATTTCGGCCCGTGCGATCGCTTTGGACGCAGTTGGCCCTTCACTGCTTTCTGCTACCGACCTTGCCTCCCGGTACGGCATTGAGGGAGAGATATGTCGGCCCCTAAACCATATGTGACAAATCCCACGCCTACTCACAGCTCCAAACCGCCCTTGTCAATTTAACGTAAGAATTCGATGCCTTAAATATACATGATGGCAAGTCATTTTATCTCTCTGTGGTAAGAAGCACTGAAAGTCGCGATTACAAAGCTGTGCGCACGCGCCCTAGTAAAGGTAACATACATACATGCATGCATGCATAAACTTTATTTTATCTCGAATTTTAGGTTAACTACAAGAGCTAATGTCTTGGAGACATTACATTTACAGCTAAAATACATAGCATATACAGATACATACTAAATGCAGAATATTTGAAGATATACCAATTAAACAGAAAGGCCGCTGTACAAAATGCAGGCACTTGATTCTCTTTTGAAACCAGTAAATCAGTGGTACGGGATAAAATCAGGTAGCGCATTCCGCAACTTAGCTGATACGTAAGAAAAAAAGACTAAGAAAGAAAAAACCTTCAAAGAACAAAAAAGAAAACTTTTGTAAAGTACTATGAGGAGATTTTGAACGCGCTCCTTGCATAAAAGATGTAGAGTTCTGACTTTACCAGTAAGAGAACACGTAATCTGCAAATATAAATCTGGTTATTCTCTCATTACATTATACCGTTCCTTTGACCCGACGATCACAGCGAAAAAAGGCACAAAGTTGTCGGTGAATTTTCTATGACAAGATTTGTTCAGAAATCAAAAGTCTTCTTTAACTGCACACACCAGGGTTACTGCTTAGTATCTGGCTGGAAATCGTCTTCTCACTTCTTACCCTGGCCGCGCTTCGGCCATTTGATGAGGGCCAGTCTCGAAGCTTCTCAAGTTGTCTCCTTCTTGCCCAAAAGAATTCTGGGTAATTCTGCCATTCCATGACAAGGGAACTTTTTACGCATGCGCCGACGGAATGTTTGAACAAGAGAGAAAAACGCAGTACCTCCAGACACCGGCGCTGGAGCGTCGTACCAAAACGAGTCATCCCGGGATTTCGGCCCGTGCGATCGCTTTTGATACGCAGTTGGCCCTTCACTGCTTTCTGCTACCGACCTTGCCTCCCGGTACGGCATTGAGGGAGAGATATGTCGGCCCCTAAACCATATGTGGACAAATCCCACGCCTACTCACAGCTCCAAAACCCGCCCTTGTCAATTTAACGTAAGAATTCGATGCCTTAAAATATACATGGCAAAGTCATTTTATCTCTCATGTGGTAAGAAGCACTGAAAGTCGCAGATTACAAAGCTGTGCGCACGCGCCCTAGTAAAGGTAACATACATACATGCATGCATGCATAAACTTTATTTTATCTCGAATTTTAGGTTAACTACAAGAGCTAATGTCTTGGAGACATTACATTTACAGCTAAAATACATAGCATATACAGATACATACTAAATGCAGAATATTTGAAGATATACCAATTAAACAGAAAGGCCGCTGTACAAAATGCAGCACTTGATTCTCTTTTGAAACCAGTAAACTCAGTGGTACGGATAAAATCAGGTAGCGCATTCCGCAACTTAGCTGATACGTAAGAAAAAAAGACTAAGAAAGAAAAACCCTTCAAAAAAAAAAAAAGAAAACTTTTGTAAAGTACTATGAGGAGATTTTGAACGCGCTCCTTGCATAAAGATGTAGAATCTGACTTTACCAGTAAGAGAACACGTAATCTGCAAATATAAATCTGGTTATTCTCTCATTTACATTATACCGTTCCTTTGACCCGACGATCACAGCGAAAAAAGCACAAAGTTGTGGTGAATTTTCTATGACAAAGATTTGTTCAGAAATCAAAAGTCTTCTTTAACTGCACACACCAGGGTTACTGCTTAGTATCTGGCTGGAAATCGTCTTCTCACTTCTTACCCTGGCCGCGCTTCGGCCATTTGATGAGGGCCAGTCTCGAGCTTCTCAAGTTGTCTCCTTCTTGCCCAAAAGAATTCTGGGTAATTCTGCCATTCCATGACAAGGGAACATTTACGCATGCGCCGACGGAATGTTTGAACAAGAGAGAAAAACGCAGTACCTCCAGACACCGGCGCTGGAGCGTCGTACCAAACGAGTCATCCCGGGATTTCGGCCCGTGCGATCGCTTTTGGACGCAGTTGGCCCTTCACTGCTTTCTGCTACCGACCTTGCCTCCCGGTACGGCATTGAGGGAGAGATATGTCGGCCCCTAAACCATATGTGACAAATCCCACGCCTACTCACAGCTCCAAACCGCCCTTGTCAATTTAACGTAAGAATTCGATGCCTTAAATATACATGGCAAAGTCATTTTATCTCTCATGTGGTAAGCACTGAAAGTCGCAGATTACAAAGCTGTGCGCACGCGCCCTAGTAAAGGTGTAACATACATACATGCATGCATGCATAAACTTTATTTTATCTCGAATTTTAGGTTACTACAAGAGCTAATGTCTTCGAGACATTACATTTACAGCTAAAATACATAGCATATACAGATACATACTAAATGCAGAATATTTGAAGATATACCAATTAACAGAAAGGCCGCTGTACAAAATGCTGGATTCACTGATTCTCTTTTGAAACCAGTAAACTCAGTGGTACGGATAAAATCAGGTAGCGCATTCCGCAACTTAGCTGATACGTAAGAAAAAAAGACTAAGAAAGAAAAACCCTTCAAAAAAAAAAAAGAAAACTTTTGTAAAGTACTATGAGGAGATTTTGAACGCGCTCCTTGTTTTCATAAGATGTAGAGTCTGACTTTACCAGTAAGAGAAACACGTAATCTGCAAATATAAATCTGGTTATTCTCTCATTTACATTATACCGTTCCGTTGACCCGACGATCACAGCGAAAAAAGCACAAAGTTGTCGTGAATTTCTATGACAAAGATTTGTTCAGAAATCAAAGTCTTCTTTAACTGCACACACCAGGGTTACTGCTTAGTATCTGGCTGGAAATCGTCTTCTCACTTCTTACCCTGGCCGCGCTTCGGCCATTTGATGAGGGCCAGTCTCGAGCTTCTCAAGTTGTCTCCTTCTTGCCCAAAAGAATTCTGGGTAATTCTGCCATTCCATGACAAGGGAACATTTACGCATGCGCCGACGGAATGTTTGAACAAGAGAGAAAAAACGCAGTACCTCCAGACACCGGCGCTGGAGCGTCGTACCAAACGAGTCATCCCGGGATTTCGGCCGTGCGATCGCTTTTGGACGCAGTTGGCCCTTCACTGCTTTTCTGCTACCGACCTTGCCTCCCGGTACGGCATTGAGGGAGAGAGATATGTCGGCCCCTAAACCATATGTGACAAATCCCACGCCTACTCACAGCTCCAAACCGCCCTTGTCAATTTAACGTAAGAATCGCGATGCCTTAAATATACATGGCAAAGTCATTTTATCTCTCATGTGGTAAGCACTGAAAGTCGCAGATTACAAAGCTGTGCGCACGCGCCCTAGTAAAGGTAACATACATACATGCATGCATGCATAAACTTTATTTTATCTCGAATTTTAGGTTAACTACAAGAGCTAATGTCTTGGAGACATTACATTTACAGCTAAAATACATAGCTATACAGATACATACTAAATGCAGATATATTTGAAGATATACCAATTAAAACAGAAAGGCCGCTGTACAAAATGCAGCACTTGATTCTCTTTTGAAACCAGTAAACTCAGTGGTACGGATAAAATCAGGTAGCGCATTCCGCAACTTGCTGATACGTAAGAAAAAAAGACTAAGAAAGAAAAACCCTCAAAGAAAAAAAAAAAGAAAATTTTGTAAAGTACTATGAGGAGATTTTGAACGCGCTCCTTGCATAAAGATGTAGAGTCTGACTTTACCAGTAAGAGAACACGTAATCTGCAAATATAAATCTGGTTATTCTCTCATTTACATTATACCGTTCCTTTGACCCGACGTATCACAGCGAAAAAAGCACAAGTTGTCGTGAATTTCTATGGAAAGATTTGTTCAGAAATCAAAGTCTTCTTTAAGCGTGCACACACCAGGGTTACTGCTTAGTATCTGGCTGGACAAATCGTCTTCTCACTTCTTACCCTGGCCGCGCTTCGGCCATTTGATGAGGGCCAGTCTCGAGCTTCTCAAGTTGTCTCCTTCTTGCCCAAAAGAATTCTGGGTAATTCTGCCATTCCATAGGACAAGGACATTTACGCATGCGCCGACGGAATGTTTGAACAAGAGAGAAAAACGCAGTACCTCCAGACACCGGCGCTGGAGCGTCGTACCAAACGAGTCATCCCGGGATTTTCGGCCCGTGCGATCGCTTTTGGACGCAGTTGGCCCTTCACTGCTTTCTGCTACCGACCTTGCCTCCCGGTACGGCATTGAGGGAGAGATATGTCGGCCCCTAAACCATATGTGACAAATCCCACGCCTACTCACAGCTCCAAACCGCCCTTGTCAATTTAACGTAAGAATTCGATGCCTTAAATATACATGGCAAAGTCATTTTATCTCTCCATGTGGGTAAGCACTGGAAAGTCGCAGATTACAAAGCTGTGCGCACGCGCCCTAGTAAAGGTAACATACCATGCATGCATGCATAAACTTTATTTTATCTCGAATTTTAGGTTAACTACAAGAGCTAATGTCTTGGGAGACATTACATTTACAGCTAAAATACATAGCATATACAGATACATACTAAATGCAGAATATTTGAAGATATACCAATTAAACAAAGAAAGGCCGCTGTACAAAATGCAGCACTTGATTCTTTTTTCTTTTGAAACCAGTAAACTCAGTGGTACGGATAAAATCAGGTAGCGCATTCCGCAACTTAGCTGATACGTAAGACAAAAAGACTAAGAAAGAAAAACCCTTCAAAGAAAAAAAAAGAAAACTCCCTTTGTAAAGTACTATGAGGATATTTTGAACGCGCTCCTTGCATAAAGATGTAGAGTCTGACTTTACAGTAAGAGAACACGTAATCTGCAATATAAATCTGGTTATTCTCTCATTACATTATACCGTTCCTTTGACCCGACGATCACAGCGAAAAAAGCACAAAGTTGTCGTGAATTTCTATGACAAAGATTTGTTCAGAAATCAAAAGTCTGCTTTAACTGCACACACCAGGGTTACTGCTTAGTATCTGGCTGGAAATCGTCTTCCCTCACTTCTTAACCCTGGCCGCGCTTCGGCCATTGATGAGGGCCAGTCTCGAGCTTCTCAAGTTGTCTCCTTCTTGTTAAAGAATTCTGGGTAATTCTGCCATTCCATGACAAGGGAACATTTACGCATGCGCCGACGGAATGTTTGAACAAGAGAGAAAAAACGCAGTACCTCCAGACACCGGCGCTGGAGCGTCGTACCAAACGAGTCATCCCGGGATTTCGGCCCGTGCGATCGCTTTTGGACGCAGTTGGCCCTTCGCTGCTTTCTGCTACCGACCTTGCCTCCCGGTACGGCATTGAGGGAGAGATATGTCGGCCCCTAAACCATATGTGACAAATCCCACGCCTACTCACAGCTCCAAACCGCCCTTGTCAATTTAAGCGTAAGAATTCGATGCTTATAATATACAATGGCAAAGTCATTTTATCTCTCATGTGGTAAGCACTGAAAGTCGCAGATTACAAAGCTGTGCGCACGCGCCCTAGTAAAAGTAACATACATACATGCATGCATGCATAAACTTTATTTTATCTCGAAATTTTAGGTTAACTACAAGAGCTAATGTCTGCGAGACAATTACATTTACAGCTAAAATACATAGCATATACAGATACATACTAAATGCAGAATATTTGAAGATATACAATTTAAACAGAAAAGCCGCTGTACAAAATGCAGCACTTTGATTCTCTTTTGAAAACAGTAAACTCAGTGGTACGGATAAAATCAGGTAGCGCATTCCGCAACTTAGCTGATACGTAAGCCAAAAAAAGAATAAGAAAGAAAAACCCTTCAAAAAAAAAAAAGAAACTTTTGTAAAGTACTATGATGAGATTTTGAACGCGCTCCTTGCATAAAGATGTAGAGTCTGACTTTACCAGTCCTAGAGAACACGTAATCTGCAAATATAAATCTGGTTATTCTCTCATTTACATTTACCGTTCCTTTGACCGACGATCACAGCGAAAAAAGCACAAAGTTGTCGTGAATTTTCTATGACAAAGATTTGTTCAGAAATCAAAAGTCTTCTTTAACTGCACACACCAGGGTTACTGCTTAGTATCTGGCTGGAAATCGTCTTCTCACTTGTCTTACCCTGGCCGCGCTTCGGCCATTTGATGAGGGCCAGTCTCGAGCTTCTCAAGTTGTCTCCTTCTTGCCCAAAAGAATTCTGGGTAATTCTGCCATTCCATGACAAGGGAACATTTACGCATGCGCCGACGGAATGTTTGAACAAGAGAGAAAAAACGCAGTACCTCCAGACACCGGCGCTGGAGCGTCGTACCAAACGAGTCATCCCGGATTTCGGCCCGTGCGATCGCTTTTGGACGCAGTTGGCCCTTCACTGCTTTCTGCTACCGACCTTGCCTCCCGGTACGGCATTGAGGGAGAGATATGTCGGCCCCTAAACCATATGTGACAAATCCCACGCCTACTCACAGCTCCAAACCGCCTTGTCAATTAACGTAAGAATTCGATGCCTTAATATATACATGGCAAAGTCATTTTATCTCTCATGTGGTAAGCACTGAAAGTCGCAGATTACAAAGCTGTGCGCACGCGCCCTAGTAAAGGTAACATACATACATGCATGCATGCATAAACTTTATTTTATCTCGATTTTAGGTTAACTACAAGAGCTAATGTCTTGGAGACATTACATTTACAGCTAAAATACATAGCATATACAGATACATACTAAATGCAGAATATTTGAAGATATACCATTAAACAGAAAGGCCGCTGTACAAAATGCAGCACTTGATTCTCTTTTGAAACCAGTAAACTCAGTGGTACGGATAAAATCAGGTAGCGCATTCCGCACTTAGCTGATACGTAAGAAAAAAGACTAAGAAAGAAAAAAACCCTTCATCAAAAAAAAAAAAAGAAAACTTTTGTAAAGTACTATGAGGAGATTTTGACGCGCTCCTTGCATAAAGATGTAGAGTCTGACTTACCAGTAAGAGAACACGTAATCTGCAAATATAAATCTGGTTATTCTCTCATTTACATATACCGTTCCTTTGACCCCGACGATCACCAGCGAAAAAAGCAAAAAGTTGTCGTGAATTTTCTATGACAAAGATTTGTTCATGAAATCAAAAGTCTTCTTTAACTGCACACACCAGGGTTACTGCTTAGTATCTGGCTGGAAATCGTCTTCTCACTTCTTACCCTGGCCGCGCTTCGGCCATTTGATGAGGGCCAGTCTCGAGCTTCTCAGTTGTCTCCTTCTGCCCAAAAGAATTCTGGGTAATTCTGCCATTCCATGACAAGGGAACATTTACGCATGCGCCGACGGAATGTTTGAACAAGAGAGAAAAACGCAGTACCTCCAGACACCGGCGCTGGAGCGTCGTACCAAACGAGTCATCCCGGGATTTCGGCCCGTGCGATCGCTTTTGGACGCAGTTGGCCCTTCACTGCTTTCTGCTACCGACCTTGCCTCCCGGTACGGCATTGAGGGAGAGATATGTCGGCCCCTAAACCATATGTGACAAATCCCACGCCTACTCACAGCTCCAAACCGCGCCTTGTCAATTTAACGTAAGAATTCGATGCCTTAAATATACATGGCAAAGTCATTTTATCTCTCATGTGGTAAGCACTGAAAGTCGCAGATTACAAAGCTGTGCGCACGCGCCCTAGTAAAGGTAACATACATACATGCATGCATGCATAAACTTTATTTTATCTCGAATTTTAGGTTAACTACAAGAGCTAATGTCTTGGAGACATTACATTTACAGCTAAAATACATAGCATATACAGATACATACTAAATGCAGAATATTTGAAGATATACCAATTAAAACAGAAAGGCCGCTGTACAAAATGCAGCACTTGATTCTCTTTTGAAACCAGTAAACTCAGTGGTACGGATAAAATCAGGTAGCGCATTCCGCAACTTAGCTGATACGTAAGAAAAAAAGACTAAGAAAGAAAAACCTTCAAAAAAAAAAAAAGAAAACTTTTGTAAAGTACTATGAGGAGATTTTGAACGCGCTCCTTGCATAAAGATGTAGAGTCTGACTTTACCAGTAAGAGAACACGTAATCTGCAAATATAAATCTGGTTATTCTCTCATTTACATTATACCGTTCCTTTGACCCGACGATCACAGCGAAAAAAGCACAAAGTTGTCGTGAATTTTCTATGACAAAGATTTGTTCAGAAATCAAAAAGTCTTCTTTTAACTGCACACACCAGGGTTACTGCTTAGTATCTGGCTGGAAATCGTCTTCTCACTTCTTACCCTGGCCGCGCTTCGGCCATTTGATGATGAGGCCAGTCTCGAGCTTCTCAAGTTGTCTCCTTCTTGCCCAAAAGAATTCTGGGTAATTCTGCCATTTCCATGACAAGGGAACATTTTACGCATGCGCCGACGGAATGTTTGAACAAGAGAGAAAAACGCAGTACCTCCAGACACCGGCGCTGGAGCGTCGTACCAAACGAGTCATCCCGGGATTTCGGCCCGTGCGATCGCTTTTGGACGCAGTTGGCCCTTCACTGCTTTCTGCTACCGACCTTGCCTCCCGGTACGGCATTGAGGGAGAGATATGTCGGCCCCTAAACCATATGTGACAAATCCCACGCCTACTCACAGCTCCAAACCGCCCTTGTCAATTTAAACGTAAGAATTCGATGCCTTAAATATACATGGCAAAGTCATTTTATCTCTCATGTGGTAAGCACTGAAAGTCGCAGATTACAAAGCTGTGCGCACGCGCCCTAGTAAAGGTAACATACATACATGCATGCATGCATAAAACTTTATTTTATCTCGAATTTTAGGTTAACTACAAGAGCTAATGTCTTCGAGACATTACATTTACAGCTAAAATACATAGCATATACAGATACATACTAAATGCAGAATATTTGAAGATAGATACCAATTAAACAGAAAGGCCGCTGTACAAAATGCAGCACTTGATTCTCTTTTGAAACCAGTAAACTCAGTGGTACGGATAAAATCAGGTAGCGCATTCCGCAACTTAGCTGATACGTAAGAAAAAAAGACTAAGAAAGAAAAAACCCTTCAAAGAAAAAAAAGAAAACTTTTGTAAAGTACTATGAGGAGATTTTGAACGCGCTCCTTGCATAAAGATGTAGTAATCTGACTTTACCAGTAAGAGAACACGTAATCTGCAAATATAAATCTGGTTATTCTCTCATTTACATTATACCGTTCTTTGACCCGGACGATCACAGCGAAAAAAGCACAAAGTTGTCGTGAATTTTCTATGACAAAAGATTTGTTCAGAAATCAAAAGTCTTCTTTAACTGCACACACCAGGGTTACTGCTTAGTATCTGGCTGGAAATCGTCTTCTCACTTCTTACCCTGGCCGCGCTTCGGCCATTTGATGAGGGCCAGTCTCGAGCTTCTCAAGTTGTCTCCTTCTTGCCCCAAAAAGAATTCTGGGTAATTCTGCATTCCATGACAAGGGAATTTACGCATGCGCCGACGGAATGTTTGAACAAGAGAGAAAAAACGCAGTACCTCCAGACACCGGCGCTGGAGCGTCGTACCAAACGAGTCATCCCGGGATTTCGGCCCGTGCGATCGCTTTTGGACGCAGTTGGCCCTTCACTGCTTTCTGCTACCGACCTTGCCTCCCGGTTACGGCATTGAGGGAGAGATATGTCGGCCCCTAAACCATATGTGACAAATCCCACGCCTACTCACAGCTCCAAACCGCCCTTGTCAATTTAACGTAAGAATTCGATGCTTAAATATACATGGCAAAGTCATTTTATCTCTCATGTGGTAAGAAGCACTGAAAGTCGCAGATTACAAAGCTGTGCGCACGCGCCCTAGTAAAGGTAACATACATACATGCATGCATGCATAAACTTTATTTTATCTCGAATTTTAGGTTAACTACAAGAGCTAATGTCTTGGAGACATTACATTTACAGCTAAAATACATAGCATATACAGATACATACTAAATGCAGAATATTTGAAGATATACCAATTAAACAGAAAGGCCGCTGTACAAAATGCAGCACTTGATTCTCTTTTGAAACCAGTAAACTCAGTGGTACGGATAAAATCAGGTAGCGCATTCCGCAACTTAGCTGATACGTAAGAAAAAAAGACTAAGAAAGAAAACCCTTCAAAAAAAAAAAAAGAAAACTTTTGTAAAGTACTATGAGGAGATTTTGAACGCGCTCCTTGCATAAAGATGTAGAATCTGACTTTACCAGTAAGAGAACACGTAATCTGCAAATAAATCTGGTTATTCTCTCATTTACATTATACCGTTCCTTTGACCGACGATCACAGCGAAAAAGCACAAAGTTGTCCGTGAATTGTTCTATGACAAGATTTGTTCAGAAATCAAAAGTCTTCTTTAAACTGCACACACCAGGGTTACTGCTTAGTATCTGGCTGGAAATCGTCTTCTCACTTCTACCCTGGCCGCGCTTCGGCCATTTGATGAGGGCCAGTCTCGAGCTTCTCAAGTTGTCTCCTTCTTGCCCAAAGAATTCTGGGTAATTCTGCCATTCCATGACAAGTTGAACTTTTACGCATGCGCCGACGGAATGTTTGAACAAGAGAGAAAAACGCAGTACCTCCAGACACCGGCGCTGGAGCGTCGTACCAAACGAGTCATCCCGGGATTTCGGCCCGTGCGATCGCTTTGGACGCAGTTGGCCCTTCACTGCTTTCTGCTACCGACCTTGCCTCCCGGTACGGCATTGAGGGAGAGATATGTCGGCCCCTAAACCATATGTGACAAATCCCACGCCTACTCACAGCTCCAAACCGCCCTTGTCAATTTAACGTAAGAATTCGATGCCTTAAATATACATGATGGCAAGTCATTTTATCTCTCTGTGGTAAGAAGCACTGAAAGTCGCGATTACAAAGCTGTGCGCACGCGCCCTAGTAAAGGTAACATACATACATGCATGCATGCATAAACTTTATTTTATCTCGAATTTTAGGTTAACTACAAGAGCTAATGTCTTGGAGACATTACATTTACAGCTAAAATACATAGCATATACAGATACATACTAAATGCAGAATATTTGAAGATATACCAATTAAACAGAAAGGCCGCTGTACAAAATGCAGGCACTTGATTCTCTTTTGAAACCAGTAAATCAGTGGTACGGGATAAAATCAGGTAGCGCATTCCGCAACTTAGCTGATACGTAAGAAAAAAAGACTAAGAAAGAAAAAACCTTCAAAGAACAAAAAAGAAAACTTTTGTAAAGTACTATGAGGAGATTTTGAACGCGCTCCTTGCATAAAAGATGTAGAGTTCTGACTTTACCAGTAAGAGAACACGTAATCTGCAAATATAAATCTGGTTATTCTCTCATTACATTATACCGTTCCTTTGACCCGACGATCACAGCGAAAAAAGGCACAAAGTTGTCGGTGAATTTTCTATGACAAGATTTGTTCAGAAATCAAAAGTCTTCTTTAACTGCACACACCAGGGTTACTGCTTAGTATCTGGCTGGAAATCGTCTTCTCACTTCTTACCCTGGCCGCGCTTCGGCCATTTGATGAGGGCCAGTCTCGAAGCTTCTCAAGTTGTCTCCTTCTTGCCCAAAAGAATTCTGGGTAATTCTGCCATTCCATGACAAGGGAACTTTTTACGCATGCGCCGACGGAATGTTTGA
The DNA here is from genome assembly GCF_036669935.1 of Montipora foliosa. Taxonomy (NCBI): domain Eukaryota; kingdom Metazoa; phylum Cnidaria; class Anthozoa; order Scleractinia; family Acroporidae; genus Montipora; species Montipora foliosa. Next base: position 15,087,771 of record NC_090878.1, on the reverse strand, counting down.
ACAAGAGAGAAAAACGCAGTACCTCCAGACACCGGCGCTGGAGCGTCGTACCAAAACGAGTCATCCCGGGATTTCGGCCCGTGCGATCGCTTTTGATACGCAGTTGGCCCTTCACTGCTTTCTGCTACCGACCTTGCCTCCCGGTACGGCATTGAGGGAGAGATATGTCGGCCCCTAAACCATATGTGGACAAATCCCACGCCTACTCACAGCTCCAAAACCCGCCCTTGTCAATTTAACGTAAGAATTCGATGCCTTAAAATATACATGGCAAAGTCATTTTATCTCTCATGTGGTAAGAAGCACTGAAAGTCGCAGATTACAAAGCTGTGCGCACGCGCCCTAGTAAAGGTAACATACATACATGCATGCATGCATAAACTTTATTTTATCTCGAATTTTAGGTTAACTACAAGAGCTAATGTCTTCGAGACATTACATTTACAGCTAAAATACATAGCATATACAGATACATACTAAATGCAGAATATTTGAAGATATACCAATTAAACAGAAAGGCCGCTGTACAAAATGCAGCACTTGATTCTCTTTTGAAACCAGTAAACTCAGTGGTACGGATAAAATCAGGTAGCGCATTCCGCAACTTAGCTGATACGTAAGAAAAAAAGACTAAGAAAGAAAAACCCTTCAAAGAAAAAAAAAGAAAACTTTTGTAAAGTACTATGAGGAGATTTTGAACGCGCTCCTTGCATAAAGATGTAGAATCTGACTTTACCAGTAAGAGAACACGTAATCTGCAAATATAAATCTGGTTATTCTCTCATTTACATTATACCGTTCCTTTGACCCGACGATCACAGCGAAAAAAGCACAAAGTTGTGGTGAATTTTCTATGACAAAGATTTGTTCAGAAATCAAAAGTCTTCTTTAACTGCACACACCAGGGTTACTGCTTAGTATCTGGCTGGAAATCGTCTTCTCACTTCTTACCCTGGCCGCGCTTCGGCCATTTGATGAGGGCCAGTCTCGAGCTTCTCAAGTTGTCTCCTTCTTGCCCAAAAGAATTCTGGGTAATTCTGCCATTCCATGACAAGGGAACATTTACGCATGCGCCGACGGAATGTTTGAACAAGAGAGAAAAACGCAGTACCTCCAGACACCGGCGCTGGAGCGTCGTACCAAACGAGTCATCCCGGGATTTCGGCCCGTGCGATCGCTTTTGGACGCAGTTGGCCCTTCACTGCTTTCTGCTACCGACCTTGCCTCCCGGTACGGCATTGAGGGAGAGATATGTCGGCCCCTAAACCATATGTGACAAATCCCACGCCTACTCACAGCTCCAAACCGCCCTTGTCAATTTAACGTAAGAATTCGATGCCTTAAATATACATGGCAAAGTCATTTTATCTCTCATGTGGTAAGAAGCACTGAAAGTCGCAGATTACAAAGCTGTGCGCACGCGCCCTAGTAAAGGTTAACATACATACATGCATGCATGCATAAACTTTTATTTTATCTCGAATTTTAGGTTAACTACAAGAGCTAATGTCTTCGAGACATTACATTTACAGCTAAATACATAGCATATACAGATACATACTAAATGCAGAATATTTGAAGATATACCAATTAAAACAGAAAGGCCGCTGTACAAAATGCAGCACTTGATTCTCTTTTGAAACCAGTAAACTCAGTGGTACGGATAAAATCAGGTAGCGCATTCCGCAACTTAGCTGATACGTAAGAAAAAAAGACTAAGAAAGAAAAACCCTTCAAAAAAAAAAAAAGAAAACTTTTGTAAAGTACTATGAGGAGATTTTGAACGCGCTCCTTGCATAAAGATGTAGAATCTGACTTTACCAGTAAGAGAACACGTAATCTGCAAATATAAATCTGGTTATTCTCTCATTTACATTATACCGTTCCTTTGACCCGACGATGACAGCGAAAAAAGCACAAAGTTGTGGTGAATTTTCTATGACAAAGATTTGTTCAGAAATCAAAAGTCTTCTTTAACTGCACACACCAGGGTTACTGCTTAGTATCTGGCTGGAAATCGTCTTCTCACTTCTTTACCCTGGCCGCGCTTCGGCCATTTGATGAGGGCCAGTCTCGAGCTTCTCAAGTTGTCTCCTTCTTGCCCAAAAGAATTCTGGGTAATTCTGCCATTCCATGACAAGGGAACATTTACGCATGCGCCGACGGAATGTTTGAACAAGAGAGAAAAACGCAGTACCTCCAGACACGGCGCTGGAGCGTCGTACCAAACGAGTCATCCCGGGATTTCGGCCCGTGCGATCGCTTTTGGACGCAGTTGGCCCTTCACTGCTTTCTGCTACCGACCTTGCCTCCCGGTACGGCATTGAGGGAGAGATATGTCGGCCCCTAAACCATATGTGACAAATCCCACGCCTACTCACAGCTCCAAACCGCCCTTGTCAATTTAACGTAAGAATTCGATGCCTTAAATATACATGGCAAAGTCATTTTATCTCTCATGTGGTAAGAAGCACTGAAAGTCGCAGATTACAAAGCTGTGCGCACGCGCCCTAGTAAAGGTAACATACATACATGCATGCATGCATAAACTTTATTTTATCTCGAATTTTAGGTTAACTACAAGAGCTAATGTCTTCGAGACATTACATTTACAGCTAAAATACATAGCATATACAGATACATACTAAATGCAGAATATTTGAAGATATACCCAATTAAACAGAAAGGCCGCTGTACAAAATGCAGCACTTGATTCTCTTTTGAAACCAGTAAACTCAGTGGTACGGATAAAATCAGGTAGCGCATTCCGCAACTTAGCTGATACGTAAGAAAAAAAGACTAAGAAAGAAAAAACCCTTCAAAAAAAAAAAAAAGAAAACTTTTGTAAAGTACTATGAGGAGATTTTGAACGCGCTCCTTGCATAAAGATGTAGAATCTGACTTTACCAGTAAGAGAACACGTAATCTGCAAATATAAATCTGGTTATTCTCTCATTTACATTATACCGTTCCTTTGACCCGACGATGACAGCGAAAAAAGCACAAAGTTGTGGTGAATTTTCTATGACAAAGATTTGTTCAGAAATCAAAAGTCTTCTTTAACTGCACACACCAGGGTTACTGCTTAGTATCTGGCTGGAAATCGTCTTCTCACTTCTTACCCTGGCCGCGCTTCGGCCATTTGATGAGGGCCAGTCTCGAGCTTCTCAAGTTGTCTCCTTCTTGCCCAAAAGAATTCTGGGTAATTCTGCCATTCCATGACAAGGGAACATTTTACGCATGCGCCGACGGAATGTTTTGAACAAGAGAGAAAAACGCAGTACCTCCAGACACCGGCGCTGGAGCGTCGTACCAAACGAGTCATCCCGGGATTAAGGCCCGTGCGATCGCTTTTGGACGCAGTTGGCCCTTCACTGCTTTCTGCTACCGACCTTGCCTCCCGGTACGGCATTGAGGGAGAGATATGTCGGCCCCTAAACCATATGTGACAAATCCCACGCCTACTCACAGCTCCAAACCGCCCTTGTCAATTTAACGTAAGAATTCGATGCCTTAAATATACATGGCAAAGTCATTTTATCTCTCATGTGGGTAAGAAGCACTGAAAGTCGCAGATTACAAAGCTGTGCGCACGCGCCCTAGTAAAGGTAACATACATACATGCATGCATGCATAACTTTATTTTATCTCAAATTTAGGTTAACTACAAGAGCTAATGTCTTCGAGACATTACATTTACAGCTAAAATACATAGCATATACAGATACATACTAAATGCAGAATATTTGAAGATATACCAATTAAACAGAAAGGCCGCTGTACAAAATGCAGCACTTGATTCTCTTTTGAAACCAGTAAACTCAGTGTACGGATAAAATCAGTAGCGCATTCCGCAACTTAGCTGATACGTAAGAAAAAAAGACTAAGAAAGAAAAACCCTTCAAAAAAAAAAAAGAAAACTTTGTAAAGTACTATGAGGGGATTTTGAAACGCGCTCCTTGCATAAAGATGTAGAATCTGACTTTACCAGTAAGAGAACACGTAATCTGCAAATATAAATCTGGTTATTCTCTCATTTACATTATACCGTTCCTTTGACCCGACGATCACAGCGAAAAAGCACAAGTTTGTGGTGAATTTTCTATGACAAAGATTTGTTCAGAAATCAAAAGTCTTCTTTAACTGCACACACCAGGTTACTGCTTAGTATCTGGCTGGAAATCGTCTTCTCACTTCTTACCCTGGCCCGCGCTTCGGCCATTTGATGAGGGCCAGTCTCGAGCTTCTCAAGTTGTCTCCTTCTTGCCCAAAAGAATTCTGGGTAATTCTGCCATTCCATGACAAGGGAACATTTACGCATGCGCCGACGGAATGTTTGAACAAGAGAGAAAAACGCAGTACCTCCAGACACCGGCGCTGGAGCGTCGTACCAAACGAGTCATCCCGGGATTTCGGCCCGTGCGATCGCTTTTGGACGCAGTTGGCCCTTCACTGCTTCTGCTACCGACCTTGCCTCCCGGTACGGCATTGAGGGAGAGATATGTCGGCCCTAAACCATATGTGACAAATCCCACGCCTACTCACAGCTCCAAACCGCCCTTGTCAATTTAACGTAAGAATTCGATGCCTTAAATATACATGGCAAAGTCATTTTATCTCTCATGTGGTAAGAAGCACTGAAAGTCGCAGATTACAAAGCTGTGCGCACGCGCCCTAGTAAAGGTAAAACATACATACATGCATGCATGCATAAACTTTATTTTATCTCGAATTTTAGGTTAACTACAAGAGCTAATGTCTTCGAGACATTACATTTACAGCTAAAATACATAGCATATACAGATACATACTAAATGCAGAATATTTGAAGATATACCAATTAAACAGAAAGGCCGCTGTACAAAATGCAGCACTTGATTTTCTTTTGAAACCAGTAAACTCAGTGGTACGGATAAAATCAGGTAGCGCATTCCGCGGAAACTTAGCTGATACGTAAGAAAAAAAGACTAAGAAAGAAAAACCCTTCAAAAAAAAAAAGAAAACTTTTGTAAAGTACTATGAGGAGATTTTGAACGCGCTCCTTGCATAAAGATGTAGAATCTGACTTTACCAGTAAGAGGACACGTAATCTGCAAATATAAATCTGGTTATTCTCTCATTTACATTATACCGTTCCTTTGACCCGACGATGACAGCGAAAAAAGCACAAAGTTGTGTGAATTTTCTATGACAAAGATTTGTTCAGAAATCAAAAGTCTTCTTTAACTGCACACACCAGGGTTACTGCTGCTTAGTATCTGGCTGGAAATCGTCTTCTCACTTCTTACCCTGGCCGCGCTTCGGCCATTTGATGAGGGCCAGTCTCGAGCTTCTCAAGTTGTCTCCTTCTTGCCCAAAGAATTCTGGGTAATTCTGCCATTCCATGACAAGGGAACATTTACGCATGCGCCGACGGAATGTTTGAACAGAGAGAAAAACGCAGTACCTCCAGACACCGGCGCTGGAGCGTCGTACCAAACGAGTCATCCCGGGATTTCGGCCCGTGCGATCGCTTTTGGACGCAGTTGGCCCTTCACTGCTTTCTGCTACCGACCTTGCCTCCCGGTACGGCATTGAGGGAGAGATATGTCGGCCCCTAAACCTATGTGACAAATCCCACGCCTACTCACAGCTCCAAACCGCCCTTGTCAATTTAACGTAAGAATTCGATGCCTTAAAATATAATGCAAAGTCATTTTATCTCTCATGTGGTAAGAAGCACTGAAAGTCGCAGATTACAAAAGCTGTGCGCACGCGCCCTAGTAAAGGTTAACATACATACATGCATGCATGCATAAATTTATTTTATCTCGAATTTTAGGTTAACTACAAGAGCTAATGTCTTCGAGACATTACATTTACAGCTAAAATACATAGCATATACAGATACATACTAAATGCAGAATATTTGAAGATATACCAATTAAACAGAAAGGCCGCTGTACAAAATGCAGCACTTGATTCTCTTTTGAAACCAGTAAACTCAGTGGTACGGATAAAATCAGGTAGCGCATTCCGCAACTTAGCTGATACGTAAGAAAAAAAGACTAAGAAAGAAAAACCCTTCAAAAAAAAAAAAAAAAACTTTTGTAAAGTACTATGAGGAGATTTTGAACGCGCTCCTTGCATAAAGATGTAGAATCTGACTTTACCAGTAAGAGAACACGTAATCTGCAAATATAAATCTGGTTATTCTCTCATTTACATTATACCGTTCCTTTGACCCGACGATCACAGCGAAAAAAGCACAAAGTTGTGGTGAATTTTCTATGACAAAGATTTGTTCAGAAATCAAAAGTCTTCTTTAACTGCACACACCAGGGTTACTGCTTAGTATCTGGCTGGAAATCGTCTTCTCACTTCTTACCCTGGCCGCGCTTCGGCCATTTGATGAGGGCCAGTCTCGAGCTTCTCAAGTTGTCTCCTTCTTGCCCAAAAGAATTCTGGGTAATTCTGCCATTCCATGACAAGGGAACATTTACGCATGCGCCGACGGAATGTTTGAACAAGAGAGAAAAACGCAGTACCTCCAGACACCGGCGCTGGAGCGTCGTACCAAACGAGTCATCCCGGGATTTCGGCCCGTGCGATCGCTTTTGGACGCAGTTGGCCCTTCACTGCTTTCTGCTACCGACCTTGCCTCCCGGTACGGCATTGAGGGAGAGATATGTCGGCCCCTAAACCATATGTGACAAATCCCACGCCTACTCACAGCTCCAAACCGCCCTTGTCAATTTAACGTAAGAATTCGATGCCTTAAATATACATGGCAAAGTCATTTTATCTCTCATGTGGTAAGAAGCACTGAAAGTCGCAGATTACAAAGCTGTGCGCACGCGCCCTAGTAAAGGTTAACATACATACATGCATGCATGCATAAACTTTATTTTATCTCGAATTTTAGGTTAACTACAAGAGCTAATGTCTTCGAGACATTACACATTTACAGCTAAAATACATAGCATATACAGATACATACTAAATGCAGAATATTTGAAGATATACCAATTAAACAGAAAGGCCGCTGTACAAAATGCAGCACTTGATTCTCTTTTGAAACCAGTAAACTCAGTGGTACGGATAAAATCAGGTAGCGCATTCCGCAACTTAGCTGATACGTAAGAAAAAAAGACTAAGAAAGAAAAACCCTTCAAAAAAAAAAAGAAAACTTTTGTAAAGTACTATGAGGAGATTTTGAACGCGCTCCTTGCATAAAGATGTAGAATCTGACTTTTACCAGTAAGAGAACACGTAATCTGCAAATATAAATCTGGTTATTCTCTCATTTACATTATACCGTTCCTTTGACCCGACGATCACAGCGAAAAAAGCACAAAGTTGTGGTGAATTTTCTATGACAAAGATTTGTTCAGAATCAAAAGTCTTCTTTAACTGCACACACCAGGGTTTGCTTATAGTATCTGGCTGGAAATCGTCTTTCTCACTTCTTACCCTGGCCGCGCTTCGGCCATTTGATGAGGGCCAGTCTCGAGCTTCTCAAGTTGTCTCCTTCTTGCCCAAAAGAATTCTGGGTAATTCTGCCATTCCATGACAAGGGAACATTTACGCATGCGCCGACGGAATGTTTGAACAAGAGAGAAAAACGCAGTACCTCCAGACACCGGCGCTGGAGCGTCGTACCAACGAGTCATCCCGGGATTTCGGCCCGTGCGATCGCTTTTGGACGCAGTTGGCCCTTCACTGCTTTCTGCTACCGACCTTGCCTCCCGGTACGGCATTGAGGGAGAGATATGTCGGCCCCTAAACCATATGTGACAAATCCCACGCCTACTCACAGCTCCAAACCGCCCTTGTCAATTTAACGTAAGAATTCGATGCCTTAAATATACATGGGCAAAGTCATTTTATCTCTCATGTGGTAAGAAGCACTGAAAGTCGCAGATTACAAAGCTGTGCGCACGCGCCCTAGTAAAGGTAACATACATACATGCATGCATGCATAATTTATTTTATCTCGAATTTTAGGTTAACTACAAGAGCTAATGTCTTCGAGACATTACATTTACAGCTAAAATACATAGCATATACAGATACATACTAAATGCAGAATATTTGAAGATATACCAATTAAACAGAAAGGCCGCTGTACAAAATGCAGCACTTGATTCTCTTTTGAAACCAGTAAACTCAGTGGTACGGATAAAATCAGGTAGCGCATTCCGCAACTTAGCTGATACGTAAGAAAAAAAGACTAAGAAAGAAAAACCCTTCAAAAAAAAAAAAGAAAACTTTTGTAAAGTACTATGAGGAGATTTTGAACGCGCTCCTTGCATAAAGATGTAGAATCTGACTTTACCAGTAAGAGAACACGTAATCTGCAAATATAAATCTGGTTATTCTCTCATTTACATTATACCGTTCCTTTGACCCGACGATGACAGCGAAAAAAGCACAAAGTTGTGGTGAATTTTCTATGACAAAGATTTGTTCAGAAATCAAAAGTCTTCTTTAACTGCACACACCAGGGTTACTGCTTAGTATCTGGCTGGAAATCGTCTTCTCACTTCTTACCCTGGCCGCGCTTCGGCCATTTGATGAGGGCCAGTCTCGAGCTTCTCAAGTTGTCTCCTTCTTGCCCAAAAGAATTCTGGGTAATTCTGCCATTCCATGACAAGGGAACATTTACGCATGCGCCGACGGAATGTTTGAACAAGAGAGAAAAACGCAGTACCTCCAGACACCGGCGCTGGAGCGTCGTACCAAACGAGTCATCCCGGGATTTCGGCCCGTGCGATCGCTTTTGGACGCAGTTGGCCCTTCACTGCTTTCTGCTACCGACCTTGCCTCCCGGTACGGCATTGAGGGAGAGATATGTCGGCCCCTAAACCATATGTGACAAATCCCACGCCTACTCACAGCTCCAAACCGCCCTTGTCAATTTAACGTAAGAATTCGATGCCTTAAATATACATGGCAAAGTCATTTTATCTCTCATGTGGTAAGAAGCACTGAAAGTCGCAGATTACAAAGCTGTGCGCACGCGCCCTAGTAAAGGTTAACATACATACATGCATGCATGCATAAACTTTATTTTATCTCGAATTTTAGGTTAACTACAAGAGCTAATGTCTTCGAGACATTACACATTTACAGCTAAAATACATAGCATATACAGATACATACTAAATGCAGAATATTTGAAGATATACCAATTAAACAGAAAGGCCGCTGTACAAAATGCAGCACTTGATTCTCTTTTGAAACCAGTAAACTCAGTGGTACGGATAAAATCAGGTAGCGCATTCCGCAACTTAGCTGATACGTAAGAAAAAAAGACTAAGAAAGAAAAACCCTTCAAAAAAAAAAAGAAAACTTTTGTAAAGTACTATGAGGAGATTTTGAACGCGCTCCTTGCATAAAGATGTAGAATCTGACTTTTACCAGTAAGAGAACACGTAATCTGCAAATATAAATCTGGTTATTCTCTCATTTACATTATACCGTTCCTTTGACCCGACGATCACAGCGAAAAAAGCACAAAGTTGTGGTGAATTTTCTATGACAAAGATTTGTTCAGAATCAAAAGTCTTCTTTAACTGCACACACCAGGGTTTGCTTATAGTATCTGGCTGGAAATCGTCTTTCTCACTTCTTACCCTGGCCGCGCTTCGGCCATTTGATGAGGGCCAGTCTCGAGCTTCTCAAGTTGTCTCCTTCTTGCCCAAAAGAATTCTGGGTAATTCTGCCATTCCATGACAAGGGAACATTTACGCATGCGCCGACGGAATGTTTGAACAAGAGAGAAAAACGCAGTACCTCCAGACACCGGCGCTGGAGCGTCGTACCAACGAGTCATCCCGGGATTTCGGCCCGTGCGATCGCTTTTGGACGCAGTTGGCCCTTCACTGCTTTCTGCTACCGACCTTGCCTCCCGGTACGGCATTGAGGGAGAGATATGTCGGCCCCTAAACCATATGTGACAAATCCCACGCCTACTCACAGCTCCAAACCGCCCTTGTCAATTTAACGTAAGAATTCGATGCCTTAAATATACATGGGCAAAGTCATTTTATCTCTCATGTGGTAAGAAGCACTGAAAGTCGCAGATTACAAAGCTGTGCGCACGCGCCCTAGTAAAGGTAACATACATACATGCATGCATGCATAATTTATTTTATCTCGAATTTTAGGTTAACTACAAGAGCTAATGTCTTCGAGACATTACATTTACAGCTAAAATACATAGCATATACAGATACATACTAAATGCAGAATATTTGAAGATATACCAATTAAACAGAAAGGCCGCTGTACAAAATGCAGCACTTGATTCTCTTTTGAAACCAGTAAACTCAGTGGTACGGATAAAATCAGGTAGCGCATTCCGCAACTTAGCTGATACGTAAGAAAAAAAGACTAAGAAAGAAAAACCCTTCAAAAAAAAAAAAGAAAACTTTTGTAAAGTACTATGAGGAGATTTTGAACGCGCTCCTTGCATAAAGATGTAGAATCTGACTTTACCAGTAAGAGAACACGTAATCTGCAAATATAAATCTGGTTATTCTCTCATTTACATTATACCGTTCCTTTGACCCGACGATGACAGCGAAAAAAGCACAAAGTTGTGGTGAATTTTCTATGACAAAGATTTGTTCAGAAATCAAAAGTCTTCTTTAACTGCACACACCAGGGTTACTGCTTAGTATCTGGCTGGAAATCGTCTTCTCACTTCTTACCCTGGCCGCGCTTCGGCCATTTGATGAGGGCCAGTCTCGAGCTTCTCAAGTTGTCTCCTTCTTGCCCAAAAGAATTCTGGGTAATTCTGCCATTCCATGACAAGGGAACATTTACGCATGCGCCGACGGAATGTTTGAACAAGAGAGAAAAACGCAGTACCTCCAGACACCGGCGCTGGAGCGTCGTACCAAACGAGTCATCCCGGGATTTCGGCCCGTGCGATCGCTTTTGGACGCAGTTGGCCCTTCACTGCTTTCTGCTACCGACCTTGCCTCCCGGTACGGCATTGAGGGAGAGATATGTCGGCCCCTAAACCATATGTGACAAATCCCACGCCTACTCACAGCTCCAAACCGCCCTTGTCAATTTAACGTAAGAATTCGATGCCTTAAATATACATGGCAAAGTCATTTTATCTCTCATGTGGTAAGAAGCACTGAAAGTCGCAGATTACAAAGCTGTGCGCACGCGCCCTAGTAAAGGTTAACATACATACATGCATGCATGCATAAACTTTATTTTATCTCGAATTTTAGGTTAACTACAAGAGCTAATGTCTTCGAGACATTACACATTTACAGCTAAAATACATAGCATATACAGATACATACTAAATGCAGAATATTTGAAGATATACCAATTAAACAGAAAGGCCGCTGTACAAAATGCAGCACTTGATTCTCTTTTGAAACCAGTAAACTCAGTGGTACGGATAAAATCAGGTAGCGCATTCCGCAACTTAGCTGATACGTAAGAAAAAAAGACTAAGAAAGAAAAACCCTTCAAAAAAAAAAAGAAAACTTTTGTAAAGTACTATGAGGAGATTTTGAACGCGCTCCTTGCATAAAGATGTAGAATCTGACTTTTACCAGTAAGAGAACACGTAATCTGCAAATATAAATCTGGTTATTCTCTCATTTACATTATACCGTTCCTTTGACCCGACGATCACAGCGAAAAAAGCACAAAGTTGTGGTGAATTTTCTATGACAAAGATTTGTTCAGAATCAAAAGTCTTCTTTAACTGCACACACCAGGGTTTGCTTATAGTATCTGGCTGGAAATCGTCTTTCTCACTTCTTACCCTGGCCGCGCTTCGGCCATTTGATGAGGGCCAGTCTCGAGCTTCTCAAGTTGTCTCCTTCTTGCCCAAAAGAATTCTGGGTAATTCTGCCATTCCATGACAAGGGAACATTTACGCATGCGCCGACGGAATGTTTGAACAAGAGAGAAAAACGCAGTACCTCCAGACACCGGCGCTGGAGCGTCGTACCAACGAGTCATCCCGGGATTTCGGCCCGTGCGATCGCTTTTGGACGCAGTTGGCCCTTCACTGCTTTCTGCTACCGACCTTGCCTCCCGGTACGGCATTGAGGGAGAGATATGTCGGCCCCTAAACCATATGTGACAAATCCCACGCCTACTCACAGCTCCAAACCGCCCTTGTCAATTTAACGTAAGAATTCGATGCCTTAAATATACATGGGCAAAGTCATTTTATCTCTCATGTGGTAAGAAGCACTGAAAGTCGCAGATTACAAAGCTGTGCGCACGCGCCCTAGTAAAGGTAACATACATACATGCATGCATGCATAATTTATTTTATCTCGAATTTTAGGTTAACTACAAGAGCTAATGTCTTCGAGACATTACATTTACAGCTAAAATACATAGCATATACAGATACATACTAAATGCAGAATATTTGAAGATATACCAATTAAACAGAAAGGCCGCTGTACAAAATGCAGCACTTGATTCTCTTTTGAAACCAGTAAACTCAGTGGTACGGATAAAATCAGGTAGCGCATTCCGCAACTTAGCTGATACGTAAGAAAAAAAGACTAAGAAAGAAAAACCCTTCAAAAAAAAAAAAAGAAAACTTTTGTAAAGTACTATGAGGAGATTTTGAACGCGCTCCTTGCATAAAGATGTAGAATCTGACTTTACCAGTAAGAGAACACGTAATCTGCAAATATAAATCTGGTTATTCTCTCATTTACATTATACCGTTCCTTTGACCCGACGATGACAGCGAAAAAAGCACAAAGTTGTGGTGAATTTTCTATGACAAAGATTTGTTCAGAAATCAAAAGTCTTCTTTAACTGCACACACCAGGGTTACTGCTTAGTATCTGGCTGGAAATCGTCTTCTCACTTCTTACCCTGGCCGCGCTTCGGCCATTTGATGAGGGCCAGTCTCGAGCTTCTCAAGTTGTCTCCTTCTTGCCCAAAAGAATTCTGGGTAATTCTGCCATTCCATGACAAGGGAACATTTACGCATGCGCCGACGGAATGTTTGAACAAGAGAGAAAAACGCAGTACCTCCAGACACCGGCGCTGGAGCGTCGTACCAAACGAGTCATCCCGGGATTTCGGCCCGTGCGATCGCTTTTGGACGCAGTTGGCCCTTCACTGCTTTCTGCTACCGACCTTGCCTCCCGGTACGGCATTGAGGGAGAGATATGTCGGCCCCTAAACCATATGTGACAAATCCCACGCCTACTCACAGCTCCAAACCGCCCTTGTCAATTTAACGTAAGAATTCGATGCCTTAAATATACATGGCAAAGTCATTTTATCTCTCATGTGGTAAGAAGCACTGAAAGTCGCAGATTACAAAGCTGTGCGCACGCGCCCTAGTAAAGGTTAACATACATACATGCATGCATGCATAAACTTTATTTTATCTCGAATTTTAGGTTAACTACAAGAGCTAATGTCTTCGAGACATTACACATTTACAGCTAAAATACATAGCATATACAGATACATACTAAATGCAGAATATTTGAAGATATACCAATTAAACAGAAAGGCCGCTGTACAAAATGCAGCACTTGATTCTCTTTTGAAACCAGTAAACTCAGTGGTACGGATAAAATCAGGTAGCGCATTCCGCAACTTAGCTGATACGTAAGAAAAAAAGACTAAGAAAGAAAAACCCTTCAAAAAAAAAAAGAAAACTTTTGTAAAGTACTATGAGGAGATTTTGAACGCGCTCCTTGCATAAAGATGTAGAATCTGACTTTTACCAGTAAGAGAACACGTAATCTGCAAATATAAATCTGGTTATTCTCTCATTTACATTATACCGTTCCTTTGACCCGACGATCACAGCGAAAAAAGCACAAAGTTGTGGTGAATTTTCTATGACAAAGATTTGTTCAGAATCAAAAGTCTTCTTTAACTGCACACACCAGGGTTTGCTTATAGTATCTGGCTGGAAATCGTCTTTCTCACTTCTTACCCTGGCCGCGCTTCGGCCATTTGATGAGGGCCAGTCTCGAGCTTCTCAAGTTGTCTCCTTCTTGCCCAAAAGAATTCTGGGTAATTCTGCCATTCCATGACAAGGGAACATTTACGCATGCGCCGACGGAATGTTTGAACAAGAGAGAAAAACGCAGTACCTCCAGACACCGGCGCTGGAGCGTCGTACCAACGAGTCATCCCGGGATTTCGGCCCGTGCGATCGCTTTTGGACGCAGTTGGCCCTTCACTGCTTTCTGCTACCGACCTTGCCTCCCGGTACGGCATTGAGGGAGAGATATGTCGGCCCCTAAACCATATGTGACAAATCCCACGCCTACTCACAGCTCCAAACCGCCCTTGTCAATTTAACGTAAGAATTCGATGCCTTAAATATACATGGGCAAAGTCATTTTATCTCTCATGTGGTAAGAAGCACTGAAAGTCGCAGATTACAAAGCTGTGCGCACGCGCCCTAGTAAAGGTAACATACATACATGCATGCATGCATAATTTATTTTATCTCGAATTTTAGGTTAACTACAAGAGCTAATGTCTTCGAGACATTACATTTACAGCTAAAATACATAGCATATACAGATACATACTAAATGCAGAATATTTGAAGATATACCAATTAAACAGAAAGGCCGCTGTACAAAATGCAGCACTTGATTCTCTTTTGAAACCAGTAAACTCAGTGGTACGGATAAAATCAGGTAGCGCATTCCGCAACTTAGCTGATACGTAAGAAAAAAAGACTAAGAAAGAAAAACCCTTCAAAAAAAAAAAAGAAAACTTTTGTAAAGTACTATGAGGAGATTTTGAACGCGCTCCTTGCATAAAGATGTAGAATCTGACTTTACCAGTAAGAGAACACGTAATCTGCAAATATAAATCTGGTTATTCTCTCATTTACATTATACCGTTCCTTTGACCCGACGATGACAGCGAAAAAAGCACAAAGTTGTGGTGAATTTTCTATGACAAAGATTTGTTCAGAAATCAAAAGTCTTCTTTAACTGCACACACCAGGGTTACTGCTTAGTATCTGGCTGGAAATCGTCTTCTCACTTCTTACCCTGGCCGCGCTTCGGCCATTTGATGAGGGCCAGTCTCGAGCTTCTCAAGTTGTCTCCTTCTTGCCCAAAAGAATTCTGGGTAATTCTGCCATTCCATGACAAGGGAACATTTACGCATGCGCCGACGGAATGTTTGAACAAGAGAGAAAAACGCAGTACCTCCAGACACCGGCGCTGGAGCGTCGTACCAAACGAGTCATCCCGGGATTTCGGCCCGTGCGATCGCTTTTGGACGCAGTTGGCCCTTCACTGCTTTCTGCTACCGACCTTGCCTCCCGGTACGGCATTGAGGGAGAGATATGTCGGCCCCTAAACCATATGTGACAAATCCCACGCCTACTCACAGCTCCAAACCGCCCTTGTCAATTTAACGTAAGAATTCGATGCCTTAAATATACATGGCAAAGTCATTTTATCTCTCATGTGGTAAAGCACTGAAAGTCGCAGATTACAAAGCTGTGCGCACGCGCCCTAGTAAAGGTTAACATACATACATGCATGCATGCATAAACTTTATTTTATCTCGAATTTTAGGTTAACTACAAGAGCTAATGTCTTGGAGACATTACATTTACAGCTAAAATACATAGCATATACAGATACATACTAAATGCAGAATATTGAAGATATATACCAATTAAACAGAAAGGCCGCTGTACAAAATGCAGCACTTGATTCTCTTTTGAAACCAGTAAACTCAGTGGTACGGATAAAATCAGGTAGCGCATCCGCAACTTAGCTGATACGTAAGAAAAAAAGACTAAGAAAGAAAAAAAACCCTTCAAAAAAAAAAAAAGAAAACTTTTGTAAAGTACTATGAGGAGATTTTGAACGCGCTCCTTGCATAAAGATGTAGAATCTGACTTTACCAGTAAGAGAACACGTAATCTGCAAATATAAATCTGGTTATTCTCTCTCATTTACATTATACCGTTCCTTTGACCCGACGATGACAGCGAAAAAAGCACAAAGTTGTGGTGAATTTTCTATGACAAAGATTTGTTCAGAAATCAAAAGTCTTCTTTAACTGCACACACCAGGGTTACTGCTTAGTATCTGGCTGGAAATCGTCTTCTCACTTCTTACCCTGGCCGCGCTTCGGCCATTTGATGAGGGCCAGTCTCGAGCTTCTCAAGTTGTCTCCTTCTTGCCCAAAAGAATTCTGGGTAATTCTGCCATTCCATGACAAGGGAACATTTACGCATGCGCCGACGGAATGTTTGAACAAGAGAGAAAAACGCAGTACCTCCAGACACCGGCGCTGGAGCGTCGTACAAACGAGTCATCCCGGGATTTCGGCCCGTGCGATCGCTTTTGGACGCAGTTGGCCCTTCACTGCTTTCTGCTACCGACCTTGCCTCCCGGTACGGCATTGAGGGAGAGATATGTCGGCCCCTAAACCATATGTGACAAATCCCACGCCTACTCACAGCTCCAAACCGCCCCTTGTCAATTTAACGTAAGAATTCGATGCCTTAAATATACATGGCAAAGTCATTTTATCTCTCATGTGGTAAGAAGCACTGAAAGTCGCAGATTACAAAGCTGTGCGCACGCGCCCTAGTAAAGGTAACATACATACATGCATGCATGCATAAACTTTATTTTATCTCGAATTTTAGGTTAACTACAAGAGCTAATGTCTTCGAGACATTACATTTACAGCTAAAATACATAGCATATACAGATACATACTAAATGCAGAATATTTGAAGATATACCAATTAAACAGAAAGGCCGCTGTACAAAATGCAGCACTTGATTCTCTTTTGAAACCAGTAAACTCAGTGGTACGGATAAAATCAGGTAGCGCATTCCGCAACTTAGCTGATACGTAAGAAAAAAAGACTAAGAAAGAAAAACCCTTCAAAAAAAAAAAAGAAAAACTTTTGTAAAGTACTATGAGGAGATTTTGAACGCGCTCCTTGCATAAAGATGTAGAATCTGACTTTACAGTAAGAGAACACGTAATCTGCAAATATAAATCTGGTTATTCTCTCATTTACATTATACCGTTCCTTTGACCCGACGATCACAGCGAAAAAAGCACAAGTTGTGGTGAATTTTCTATGACAAAGATTTGTTCAGAAATCAAAAGTCTTCTTTAACTGCACACACCAGGGTTACTGCTTAGTATCTGGCTGGAAATCGTCTTCTCACTTCTTACCCTGGCCGCGCTTCGGCATTTGATGAGGGCCAGTCTCGAGCTTCTCAAGTTGTCTCCTTCTTGCCCAAAAGAATTCTGGGTAATTCTGCCATTCCATGACAAGGGAACATTTACGCATGCGCCGACGGAATGTTTGAACAAGAGAGAAAAACGCAGTACCTCCAGACACCGGCGCTGGAGCGTCGTACCAAACGAGTCATCCCGGGATTTCGGCCCGTGCGATCGCTTTTGGACGCAGTTGGCCCTTCACTGCTTTCTGCTACCGACCTGCCTCCCGGTACGGCATTGAGGGAGAGATATGTCGGCCCCTAAACCATATGTGACAAATCCCACGCCTACTCACAGCTCCAAACCGCCCTTGTCAATTTAACGTAAGAATTCGATGCCTTAAATATACATGGCAAAGTCATTTTATCTCTCATGTGGTAAGAAGCACTGAAAGTCGCAGATTACAAAGCTGTGCGCACGCGCCCTAGTAAAGGTAACATACATACATGCATGCATGCATAAACTTTATTTTATCTCGAATTTTAGGTTAACTACAAGAGCTAATGTCTTCGAGACATTACATTTACAGCTAAAATACATAGCATATACAGATACATACTAAATGCAGAATATTTGAAGATATACCAATTAAACAGAAAGGCCGCTGTACAAAATGCAGCACTTGATTCTCTTTTGAAACCAGTAAACTCAGTGGTACGGATAAAATCAGGTAGCGCATTCCGCAACTTAGCTGATACGTAAGAAAAAAAGACTAAGAAAGAAAAACCCTTCAAAAAAAAAAAAAAGAAAAACTTTTGTAAAGTACTATGAGGAGATTTTGAACGCGCTCCTTGCATAAAGATGTAGAATCTGACTTTACCAGTAAGAGAACACGTAATCTGCAAATATAAATCTGGTTATTCTCTCATTTACATTATACCGTTCCTTTGACCCGACGATGACAGCGAAAAAAGCACAAAGTTGTGGTGAATTTTCTATGACAAAGATTTGTTCAGAAATCAAAAGTCTCTTTAACTGCACACACACCAGGGTTACTGCTTAGTATCTGGCTGGAAATCGTCTTCTCACTTCTTACCCTGGCCGCGCTTCGGCCATTTGATGAGGGCCAGTCTCGAGCTTCTCAAGTTGTCTCCTTCTTGCCCAAAAGAATTCTGGGTAATTCTGCCATTCCATGACAAGGGAACATTTACGCATGCGCCGACGGAATGTTTGAACAAGAGAGAGAAAACGCAGTACCTCCAGACACCGGCGCTGGAGCGTCGTACCAAACGAGTCATCCCGGGATTTCGGCCCGTGCGATCGCTTTTGGACGCAGTTGGCCCTTCACTGCTTTCTGCTACCGACCTTGCCTCCCGGTACGGCATTGAGGGAGAGATATGTCGGCCCCTAAACCATATGTGACAAATCCCACGCCTACTCACAGCTCCAAACCGCCCTTGTCAATTTAACGTAAGAATTCGATGCCTTAAATATACATGGCAAAGTCATTTTATCTCTCATGTGGTAAGAAGCACTGAAAGTCGCAGATTACAAAGCTGTGCGCACGCGCCCTAGTAAAGGTAACATACATACATGCATGCATGCATAAACTTTATTTTATCTCGAATTTTAGGTTAACTACAAGAGCTAATGTCTTCGAGACATTACATTTACAGCTAAAATACATAGCATATACAGATACATACTAAATGCAGAATATTTGAAGATATACCAATTAAACAGAAAGGCCGCTGTACAAAATGCAGCACTTGATTCTCTTTTTGAAACCAGTAAACTCAGTGGTACGGATAAAATCAGGTAGCGCATTCCGCAACTTAGCTGATACGTAAGAAAAAAAGACTAAGAAAGAAAAACCCTTCAAAAAAAAAAAAAGAAAACTTTTGTAAAGTACTATGAGGAGATTTTGAAACGCGCTCCTTGCATAAAGATGTAGAATCTGACTTTACCAGTAAGAGAACACGTAATCTGCAAATATAAATCTGGTTATTCTCTCATTTACATTATACCGTTCCTTTGACCCGACGATCACAGCGAAAAAAGCACAAAGTTGTGGTGAATTTTCTATGACAAAGATTTGTTCAGAAATCAAAGTCTTCTTTAACTGCACACACCAGGGTTACTGCTTAGTATCTGGCTGGAAATCGTCTTCTCACTTCTTACCCTGGCCGCGCTTCGGCCATTTGATGAGGGCCAGTCTCGAGCTTCTCAAGTTGTCTCCTTCTTGCCCAAAGAATTCTGGGTAATTCTGCCATTCCATGACAAGGGAACATTTACGCATGCGCCGACGGAATGTTTGAACAAGAGAGAAAAACGCAGTACCTCCAGACACCGGCGCTGGAGCGTCGTACCAAACGAGTCATCCCGGGATTTCGGCCCGTGCGATCGCTTTTGGACGCAGTTGGCCCTTCACTGCTTTCTGCTACCGACCTTGCCTCCCGGTACGGCATTGAGGGAGAGATATGTCGGCCCCTAAACCATATGTGACAAATCCCACGCCTACTCACAGCTCCAAACCGCCCTTGTCAATTTAACGTAAGAATTCGATGCCTTAAATATACATGGCAAAGTCATTTTATCTCTCATGTGGTAAGAAGCACTGAAAGTCGCAGATTACAAAGCTGTGCGCACGCGCCCTAGTAAAGGTAACATACATACATGCATGCATGCATAAACTTTATTTTATCTCGAATTTTAGGTTAACTACAAGAGCTAATGTCTTCGAGACATTACATTTACAGCTAAAATACATAGCATATACAGATACATACTAAATGCAGAATATTTGAAGATATACCAATTAAACAGAAAGGCCGCTGTACAAAATGCAGCACTTGATTCTCTTTTGAAACCAGTAAACTCAGTGGTACGGATAAAATCAGGTAGCGCATTCCGCAACTTAGCTGATACGTAAGAAAAAAAGACTAAGAAAGAAAAAACCTTCAAAAAAAAAAAAAAAGAAAACTTTTGTAAAGTACTATGAGGAGATTTTGAACGCGCTCCTTGCATAAAGATGTAGAATCTGACTTTACCAGTAAGAGAACACGTAATCTGCAAATATAAATCTGGTTATTCTCTCATTTACATTATACCGTTCCTTTGACCCGACGATCACAGCGAAAAAAGCACAAAGTTGTGGTGAATTTTCTATGACAAAGATTTGTTCAGAAAATCAAAAGTCTTCTTTAACTGCACACACCAGGGTTACTGCTTAGTATCTGGCTGGAAATCGTCTTCTCACTTCTTACCCTGGCCGCGCTTCGGCCATTTGATGAGGGCCAGTCTCGAGCTTCTCAAGTTGTCTCCTTCTTGCCCAAAAGAATTCTGGGTAATTCTGCCATTCCATGACAAGGGAACATTTACGCATGCGCCGACGGAATGTTTGAACAAGAGAGAAAAACGCAGTACCTCCAGACACCGGCGCTGGAGCGTCGTACCAAACGAGTCATCCCGGGATTTCGGCCCGTGCGATCGCTTTTGACGCAGTTGGCCCTTCACTGCTTTCTGCTACCGACCTTGCCTCCCGGTACGGCATTGAGGGAGAGATATGTCGGCCCCTAAACCATATGTGACAAATCCCACGCCTACTCACAGCTCCAAACCGCCCTTGTCAATTTAACGTAAGAATTCGATGCCTTAAATATACATGGCAAAGTCATTTTATCTCTCATGTGGTAAGAAGCACTGAAAGTCGCAGATTACAAAGCTGTGCGCACGCGCCCTAGTAAAGGTAACATACATACATGCATGCATGCATAAACTTTATTTTATCTCGAATTTTAGGTTAACTACAAGAGCTAATGTCTTCGAGACATTACACATTTACAGCTAAAATACATAGCATATACAGATACATACTAAATGCAGAATATTTGAAGATATACCAATTAAACAGAAAGGCCGCTGTACAAAATGCAGCACTTGATTCTCTTTTGAAACCAGTAAACTCAGTGGTACGGATAAAATCAGGTAGCGCATTCCGCAACTTAGCTGATACGTAAGAAAAAAAGACTAAGAAAGAAAAACCCTTCAAAAAAAAAAAGAAAACTTTTGTAAAGTACTATGAGGAGATTTTGAACGCGCTCCTTGCATAAAGATGTAGAATCTGACTTTTACCAGTAAGAGAACACGTAATCTGCAAATATAAATCTGGTTATTCTCTCATTTACATTATACCGTTCCTTTGACCCGACGATCACAGCGAAAAAAGCACAAAGTTGTGGTGAATTTTCTATGACAAAGATTTGTTCAGAATCAAAAGTCTTCTTTAACTGCACACACCAGGGTTTGCTTATAGTATCTGGCTGGAAATCGTCTTTCTCACTTCTTACCCTGGCCGCGCTTCGGCCATTTGATGAGGGCCAGTCTCGAGCTTCTCAAGTTGTCTCCTTCTTGCCCAAAAGAATTCTGGGTAATTCTGCCATTCCATGACAAGGGAACATTTACGCATGCGCCGACGGAATGTTTGAACAAGAGAGAAAAACGCAGTACCTCCAGACACCGGCGCTGGAGCGTCGTACCAACGAGTCATCCCGGGATTTCGGCCCGTGCGATCGCTTTTGGACGCAGTTGGCCCTTCACTGCTTTCTGCTACCGACCTTGCCTCCCGGTACGGCATTGAGGGAGAGATATGTCGGCCCCTAAACCATATGTGACAAATCCCACGCCTACTCACAGCTCCAAACCGCCCTTGTCAATTTAACGTAAGAATTCGATGCCTTAAATATACATGGGCAAAGTCATTTTATCTCTCATGTGGTAAGAAGCACTGAAAGTCGCAGATTACAAAGCTGTGCGCACGCGCCCTAGTAAAGGTAACATACATACATGCATGCATGCATAATTTATTTTATCTCGAATTTTAGGTTAACTACAAGAGCTAATGTCTTCGAGACATTACATTTACAGCTAAAATACATAGCATATACAGATACATACTAAATGCAGAATATTTGAAGATATACCAATTAAACAGAAAGGCCGCTGTACAAAATGCAGCACTTGATTCTCTTTTGAAACCAGTAAACTCAGTGGTACGGATAAAATCAGGTAGCGCATTCCGCAACTTAGCTGATACGTAAGAAAAAAAGACTAAGAAAGAAAAACCCTTCAAAAAAAAAAAAGAAAACTTTTGTAAAGTACTATGAGGAGATTTTGAACGCGCTCCTTGCATAAAGATGTAGAATCTGACTTTACCAGTAAGAGAACACGTAATCTGCAAATATAAATCTGGTTATTCTCTCATTTACATTATACCGTTCCTTTGACCCGACGATCACAGCGAAAAAAGCACAAAGTTGTGGTGAATTTTCTATGACAAAGATTTGTTCAGAAATCAAAAGTCTTCTTTAACTGCACACACCAGGGTTACTGCTTAGTATCTGGCTGGAAATCGTCTTCTCACTTCTTACCCTGGCCGCGCTTCGGCCATTTGATGAGGGCCAGTCTCGAGCTTCTCAAGTTGTCTCCTTCTTGCCCAAAAGAATTCTGGGTAATTCTGCCATTCCATGACAAGGGAACATTTACGCATGCGCCGACGGAATGTTTGAACAAGAGAGAAAAACGCAGTACCTCCAGACACCGGCGCTGGAGCGTCGTACCAAACGAGTCATCCCGGGATTTCGGCCCGTGCGATCGCTTTTGGACGCAGTTGGCCCTTCACTGCTTTCTGCTACCGACCTTGCCTCCCGGTACGGCATTGAGGGAGAGATATGTCGGCCCCTAAACCATATGTGACAAATCCCACGCCTACTCACAGCTCCAAACCGCCCTTGTCAATTTAACGTAAGAATTCGATGCCTTAAATATACATGGCAAAGTCATTTTATCTCTCATGTGGTAAGAAGCACTGAAAGTCGCAGATTACAAAGCTGTGCGCACGCGCCCTAGTAAAGGTTAACATACATACATGCATGCATGCATAAACTTTATTTTATCTCGAATTTTAGGTTAACTACAAGAGCTAATGTCTTCGAGACATTACACATTTACAGCTAAAATACATAGCATATACAGATACATACTAAATGCAGAATATTTGAAGATATACCAATTAAACAGAAAGGCCGCTGTACAAAATGCAGCACTTGATTCTCTTTTGAAACCAGTAAACTCAGTGGTACGGATAAAATCAGGTAGCGCATTCCGCAACTTAGCTGATACGTAAGAAAAAAAGACTAAGAAAGAAAAACCCTTCAAAAAAAAAAAGAAAACTTTTGTAAAGTACTATGAGGAGATTTTGAACGCGCTCCTTGCATAAAGATGTAGAATCTGACTTTTACCAGTAAGAGAACACGTAATCTGCAAATATAAATCTGGTTATTCTCTCATTTACATTATACCGTTCCTTTGACCCGACGATCACAGCGAAAAAAGCACAAAGTTGTGGTGAATTTTCTATGACAAAGATTTGTTCAGAATCAAAAGTCTTCTTTAACTGCACACACCAGGGTTTGCTTATAGTATCTGGCTGGAAATCGTCTTTCTCACTTCTTACCCTGGCCGCGCTTCGGCCATTTGATGAGGGCCAGTCTCGAGCTTCTCAAGTTGTCTCCTTCTTGCCCAAAAGAATTCTGGGTAATTCTGCCATTCCATGACAAGGGAACATTTACGCATGCGCCGACGGAATGTTTGAACAAGAGAGAAAAACGCAGTACCTCCAGACACCGGCGCTGGAGCGTCGTACCAACGAGTCATCCCGGGATTTCGGCCCGTGCGATCGCTTTTGGACGCAGTTGGCCCTTCACTGCTTTCTGCTACCGACCTTGCCTCCCGGTACGGCATTGAGGGAGAGATATGTCGGCCCCTAAACCATATGTGACAAATCCCACGCCTACTCACAGCTCCAAACCGCCCTTGTCAATTTAACGTAAGAATTCGATGCCTTAAATATACATGGGCAAAGTCATTTTATCTCTCATGTGGTAAGAAGCACTGAAAGTCGCAGATTACAAAGCTGTGCGCACGCGCCCTAGTAAAGGTAACATACATACATGCATGCATGCATAATTTATTTTATCTCGAATTTTAGGTTAACTACAAGAGCTAATGTCTTCGAGACATTACATTTACAGCTAAAATACATAGCATATACAGATACATACTAAATGCAGAATATTTGAAGATATACCAATTAAACAGAAAGGCCGCTGTACAAAATGCAGCACTTGATTCTCTTTTGAAACCAGTAAACTCAGTGGTACGGATAAAATCAGGTAGCGCATTCCGCAACTTAGCTGATACGTAAGAAAAAAAGACTAAGAAAGAAAAACCCTTCAAAAAAAAAAAAGAAAACTTTTGTAAAGTACTATGAGGAGATTTTGAACGCGCTCCTTGCATAAAGATGTAGAATCTGACTTTACCAGTAAGAGAACACGTAATCTGCAAATATAAATCTGGTTATTCTCTCATTTACATTATACCGTTCCTTTGACCCGACGATCACAGCGAAAAAAGCACAAAGTTGTGGTGAATTTTCTATGACAAAGATTTGTTCAGAAATCAAAAGTCTTCTTTAACTGCACACACCAGGGTTACTGCTTAGTATCTGGCTGGAAATCGTCTTCTCACTTCTTACCCTGGCCGCGCTTCGGCCATTTGATGAGGGCCAGTCTCGAGCTTCTCAAGTTGTCTCCTTCTTGCCCAAAAGAATTCTGGGTAATTCTGCCATTCCATGACAAGGGAACATTTACGCATGCGCCGACGGAATGTTTGAACAAGAGAGAAAAACGCAGTACCTCCAGACACCGGCGCTGGAGCGTCGTACCAAACGAGTCATCCCGGGATTTCGGCCCGTGCGATCGCTTTTGGACGCAGTTGGCCCTTCACTGCTTTCTGCTACCGACCTTGCCTCCCGGTACGGCATTGAGGGAGAGATATGTCGGCCCCTAAACCATATGTGACAAATCCCACGCCTACTCACAGCTCCAAACCGCCCTTGTCAATTTAACGTAAGAATTCGATGCCTTAAATATACATGGCAAAGTCATTTTATCTCTCATGTGGTAAGAAGCACTGAAAGTCGCAGATTACAAAGCTGTGCGCACGCGCCCTAGTAAAGGTTAACATACATACATGCATGCATGCATAAACTTTATTTTATCTCGAATTTTAGGTTAACTACAAGAGCTAATGTCTTCGAGACATTACACATTTACAGCTAAAATACATAGCATATACAGATACATACTAAATGCAGAATATTTGAAGATATACCAATTAAACAGAAAGGCCGCTGTACAAAATGCAGCACTTGATTCTCTTTTGAAACCAGTAAACTCAGTGGTACGGATAAAATCAGGTAGCGCATTCCGCAACTTAGCTGATACGTAAGAAAAAAAGACTAAGAAAGAAAAACCCTTCAAAAAAAAAAAGAAAACTTTTGTAAAGTACTATGAGGAGATTTTGAACGCGCTCCTTGCATAAAGATGTAGAATCTGACTTTTACCAGTAAGAGAACACGTAATCTGCAAATATAAATCTGGTTATTCTCTCATTTACATTATACCGTTCCTTTGACCCGACGATCACAGCGAAAAAAGCACAAAGTTGTGGTGAATTTTCTATGACAAAGATTTGTTCAGAATCAAAAGTCTTCTTTAACTGCACACACCAGGGTTTGCTTATAGTATCTGGCTGGAAATCGTCTTTCTCACTTCTTACCCTGGCCGCGCTTCGGCCATTTGATGAGGGCCAGTCTCGAGCTTCTCAAGTTGTCTCCTTCTTGCCCAAAAGAATTCTGGGTAATTCTGCCATTCCATGACAAGGGAACATTTACGCATGCGCCGACGGAATGTTTGAACAAGAGAGAAAAACGCAGTACCTCCAGACACCGGCGCTGGAGCGTCGTACCAACGAGTCATCCCGGGATTTCGGCCCGTGCGATCGCTTTTGGACGCAGTTGGCCCTTCACTGCTTTCTGCTACCGACCTTGCCTCCCGGTACGGCATTGAGGGAGAGATATGTCGGCCCCTAAACCATATGTGACAAATCCCACGCCTACTCACAGCTCCAAACCGCCCTTGTCAATTTAACGTAAGAATTCGATGCCTTAAATATACATGGGCAAAGTCATTTTATCTCTCATGTGGTAAGAAGCACTGAAAGTCGCAGATTACAAAGCTGTGCGCACGCGCCCTAGTAAAGGTAACATACATACATGCATGCATGCATAATTTATTTTATCTCGAATTTTAGGTTAACTACAAGAGCTAATGTCTTCGAGACATTACATTTACAGCTAAAATACATAGCATATACAGATACATACTAAATGCAGAATATTTGAAGATATACCAATTAAACAGAAAGGCCGCTGTACAAAATGCAGCACTTGATTCTCTTTTGAAACCAGTAAACTCAGTGGTACGGATAAAATCAGGTAGCGCATTCCGCAACTTAGCTGATACGTAAGAAAAAAAGACTAAGAAAGAAAAACCCTTCAAAAAAAAAAAAGAAAACTTTTGTAAAGTACTATGAGGAGATTTTGAACGCGCTCCTTGCATAAAGATGTAGAATCTGACTTTACCAGTAAGAGAACACGTAATCTGCAAATATAAATCTGGTTATTCTCTCATTTACATTATACCGTTCCTTTGACCCGACGATCACAGCGAAAAAAGCACAAAGTTGTGGTGAATTTTCTATGACAAAGATTTGTTCAGAAATCAAAAGTCTTCTTTAACTGCACACACCAGGGTTACTGCTTAGTATCTGGCTGGAAATCGTCTTCTCACTTCTTACCCTGGCCGCGCTTCGGCCATTTGATGAGGGCCAGTCTCGAGCTTCTCAAGTTGTCTCCTTCTTGCCCAAAAGAATTCTGGGTAATTCTGCCATTCCATGACAAGGGAACATTTACGCATGCGCCGACGGAATGTTTGAACAAGAGAGAAAAACGCAGTACCTCCAGACACCGGCGCTGGAGCGTCGTACCAAACGAGTCATCCCGGGATTTCGGCCCGTGCGATCGCTTTTGGACGCAGTTGGCCCTTCACTGCTTTCTGCTACCGACCTTGCCTCCCGGTACGGCATTGAGGGAGAGATATGTCGGCCCCTAAACCATATGTGACAAATCCCACGCCTACTCACAGCTCCAAACCGCCCTTGTCAATTTAACGTAAGAATTCGATGCCTTAAATATACATGGCAAAGTCATTTTATCTCTCATGTGGTAAAGCACTGAAAGTCGCAGATTACAAAGCTGTGCGCACGCGCCCTAGTAAAGGTTAACATACATACATGCATGCATGCATAAACTTTATTTTATCTCGAATTTTAGGTTACTACAAGAGCTAATGTCTTCGAGACATTACATTTACAGCTAAAATACATAGCATATACAGATACATACTAAATGCAGAATATTTGAAGATATACCAATTAACAGAAAGGCCGCTGTACAAAATGCTGGATTCACTGATTCTCTTTTGAAACCAGTAAACTCAGTGGTACGGATAAAATCAGGTAGCGCATTCCGCAACTTAGCTGATACGTAAGAAAAAAAGACTAAGAAAGAAAAACCCTTCAAAAAAAAAAAAGAAAACTTTTGTAAAGTACTATGAGGAGATTTTGAACGCGCTCCTTGTTTTCATAAGATGTAGAGTCTGACTTTACCAGTAAGAGAAACACGTAATCTGCAAATATAAATCTGGTTATTCTCTCATTTACATTATACCGTTCCGTTGACCCGACGATCACAGCGAAAAAAGCACAAAGTTGTCGTGAATTTCTATGACAAAGATTTGTTCAGAAATCAAAGTCTTCTTTAACTGCACACACCAGGGTTACTGCTTAGTATCTGGCTGGAAATCGTCTTCTCACTTCTTACCCTGGCCGCGCTTCGGCCATTTGATGAGGGCCAGTCTCGAGCTTCTCAAGTTGTCTCCTTCTTGCCCAAAAGAATTCTGGGTAATTCTGCCATTCCATGACAAGGGAACATTTACGCATGCGCCGACGGAATGTTTGAACAAGAGAGAAAAAACGCAGTACCTCCAGACACCGGCGCTGGAGCGTCGTACCAAACGAGTCATCCCGGGATTTCGGCCGTGCGATCGCTTTTGGACGCAGTTGGCCCTTCACTGCTTTTCTGCTACCGACCTTGCCTCCCGGTACGGCATTGAGGGAGAGAGATATGTCGGCCCCTAAACCATATGTGACAAATCCCACGCCTACTCACAGCTCCAAACCGCCCTTGTCAATTTAACGTAAGAATCGCGATGCCTTAAATATACATGGCAAAGTCATTTTATCTCTCATGTGGTAAGCACTGAAAGTCGCAGATTACAAAGCTGTGCGCACGCGCCCTAGTAAAGGTAACATACATACATGCATGCATGCATAAACTTTATTTTATCTCGAATTTTAGGTTAACTACAAGAGCTAATGTCTTGGAGACATTACATTTACAGCTAAAATACATAGCTATACAGATACATACTAAATGCAGATATATTTGAAGATATACCAATTAAAACAGAAAGGCCGCTGTACAAAATGCAGCACTTGATTCTCTTTTGAAACCAGTAAACTCAGTGGTACGGATAAAATCAGGTAGCGCATTCCGCAACTTGCTGATACGTAAGAAAAAAAGACTAAGAAAGAAAAACCCTCAAAGAAAAAAAAAAAGAAAATTTTGTAAAGTACTATGAGGAGATTTTGAACGCGCTCCTTGCATAAAGATGTAGAGTCTGACTTTACCAGTAAGAGAACACGTAATCTGCAAATATAAATCTGGTTATTCTCTCATTTACATTATACCGTTCCTTTGACCCGACGTATCACAGCGAAAAAAGCACAAGTTGTCGTGAATTTCTATGGAAAGATTTGTTCAGAAATCAAAGTCTTCTTTAAGCGTGCACACACCAGGGTTACTGCTTAGTATCTGGCTGGACAAATCGTCTTCTCACTTCTTACCCTGGCCGCGCTTCGGCCATTTGATGAGGGCCAGTCTCGAGCTTCTCAAGTTGTCTCCTTCTTGCCCAAAAGAATTCTGGGTAATTCTGCCATTCCATAGGACAAGGACATTTACGCATGCGCCGACGGAATGTTTGAACAAGAGAGAAAAACGCAGTACCTCCAGACACCGGCGCTGGAGCGTCGTACCAAACGAGTCATCCCGGGATTTTCGGCCCGTGCGATCGCTTTTGGACGCAGTTGGCCCTTCACTGCTTTCTGCTACCGACCTTGCCTCCCGGTACGGCATTGAGGGAGAGATATGTCGGCCCCTAAACCATATGTGACAAATCCCACGCCTACTCACAGCTCCAAACCGCCCTTGTCAATTTAACGTAAGAATTCGATGCCTTAAATATACATGGCAAAGTCATTTTATCTCTCCATGTGGGTAAGCACTGGAAAGTCGCAGATTACAAAGCTGTGCGCACGCGCCCTAGTAAAGGTAACATACCATGCATGCATGCATAAACTTTATTTTATCTCGAATTTTAGGTTAACTACAAGAGCTAATGTCTTGGGAGACATTACATTTACAGCTAAAATACATAGCATATACAGATACATACTAAATGCAGAATATTTGAAGATATACCAATTAAACAAAGAAAGGCCGCTGTACAAAATGCAGCACTTGATTCTTTTTTCTTTTGAAACCAGTAAACTCAGTGGTACGGATAAAATCAGGTAGCGCATTCCGCAACTTAGCTGATACGTAAGACAAAAAGACTAAGAAAGAAAAACCCTTCAAAGAAAAAAAAAGAAAACTCCCTTTGTAAAGTACTATGAGGATATTTTGAACGCGCTCCTTGCATAAAGATGTAGAGTCTGACTTTACAGTAAGAGAACACGTAATCTGCAATATAAATCTGGTTATTCTCTCATTACATTATACCGTTCCTTTGACCCGACGATCACAGCGAAAAAAGCACAAAGTTGTCGTGAATTTCTATGACAAAGATTTGTTCAGAAATCAAAAGTCTGCTTTAACTGCACACACCAGGGTTACTGCTTAGTATCTGGCTGGAAATCGTCTTCCCTCACTTCTTAACCCTGGCCGCGCTTCGGCCATTGATGAGGGCCAGTCTCGAGCTTCTCAAGTTGTCTCCTTCTTGTTAAAGAATTCTGGGTAATTCTGCCATTCCATGACAAGGGAACATTTACGCATGCGCCGACGGAATGTTTGAACAAGAGAGAAAAAACGCAGTACCTCCAGACACCGGCGCTGGAGCGTCGTACCAAACGAGTCATCCCGGGATTTCGGCCCGTGCGATCGCTTTTGGACGCAGTTGGCCCTTCGCTGCTTTCTGCTACCGACCTTGCCTCCCGGTACGGCATTGAGGGAGAGATATGTCGGCCCCTAAACCATATGTGACAAATCCCACGCCTACTCACAGCTCCAAACCGCCCTTGTCAATTTAAGCGTAAGAATTCGATGCTTATAATATACAATGGCAAAGTCATTTTATCTCTCATGTGGTAAGCACTGAAAGTCGCAGATTACAAAGCTGTGCGCACGCGCCCTAGTAAAAGTAACATACATACATGCATGCATGCATAAACTTTATTTTATCTCGAAATTTTAGGTTAACTACAAGAGCTAATGTCTGCGAGACAATTACATTTACAGCTAAAATACATAGCATATACAGATACATACTAAATGCAGAATATTTGAAGATATACAATTTAAACAGAAAAGCCGCTGTACAAAATGCAGCACTTTGATTCTCTTTTGAAAACAGTAAACTCAGTGGTACGGATAAAATCAGGTAGCGCATTCCGCAACTTAGCTGATACGTAAGCCAAAAAAAGAATAAGAAAGAAAAACCCTTCAAAAAAAAAAAAGAAACTTTTGTAAAGTACTATGATGAGATTTTGAACGCGCTCCTTGCATAAAGATGTAGAGTCTGACTTTACCAGTCCTAGAGAACACGTAATCTGCAAATATAAATCTGGTTATTCTCTCATTTACATTTACCGTTCCTTTGACCGACGATCACAGCGAAAAAAGCACAAAGTTGTCGTGAATTTTCTATGACAAAGATTTGTTCAGAAATCAAAAGTCTTCTTTAACTGCACACACCAGGGTTACTGCTTAGTATCTGGCTGGAAATCGTCTTCTCACTTGTCTTACCCTGGCCGCGCTTCGGCCATTTGATGAGGGCCAGTCTCGAGCTTCTCAAGTTGTCTCCTTCTTGCCCAAAAGAATTCTGGGTAATTCTGCCATTCCATGACAAGGGAACATTTACGCATGCGCCGACGGAATGTTTGAACAAGAGAGAAAAAACGCAGTACCTCCAGACACCGGCGCTGGAGCGTCGTACCAAACGAGTCATCCCGGATTTCGGCCCGTGCGATCGCTTTTGGACGCAGTTGGCCCTTCACTGCTTTCTGCTACCGACCTTGCCTCCCGGTACGGCATTGAGGGAGAGATATGTCGGCCCCTAAACCATATGTGACAAATCCCACGCCTACTCACAGCTCCAAACCGCCTTGTCAATTAACGTAAGAATTCGATGCCTTAATATATACATGGCAAAGTCATTTTATCTCTCATGTGGTAAGCACTGAAAGTCGCAGATTACAAAGCTGTGCGCACGCGCCCTAGTAAAGGTAACATACATACATGCATGCATGCATAAACTTTATTTTATCTCGATTTTAGGTTAACTACAAGAGCTAATGTCTTGGAGACATTACATTTACAGCTAAAATACATAGCATATACAGATACATACTAAATGCAGAATATTTGAAGATATACCATTAAACAGAAAGGCCGCTGTACAAAATGCAGCACTTGATTCTCTTTTGAAACCAGTAAACTCAGTGGTACGGATAAAATCAGGTAGCGCATTCCGCACTTAGCTGATACGTAAGAAAAAAGACTAAGAAAGAAAAAAACCCTTCATCAAAAAAAAAAAAAGAAAACTTTTGTAAAGTACTATGAGGAGATTTTGACGCGCTCCTTGCATAAAGATGTAGAGTCTGACTTACCAGTAAGAGAACACGTAATCTGCAAATATAAATCTGGTTATTCTCTCATTTACATATACCGTTCCTTTGACCCCGACGATCACCAGCGAAAAAAGCAAAAAGTTGTCGTGAATTTTCTATGACAAAGATTTGTTCATGAAATCAAAAGTCTTCTTTAACTGCACACACCAGGGTTACTGCTTAGTATCTGGCTGGAAATCGTCTTCTCACTTCTTACCCTGGCCGCGCTTCGGCCATTTGATGAGGGCCAGTCTCGAGCTTCTCAGTTGTCTCCTTCTGCCCAAAAGAATTCTGGGTAATTCTGCCATTCCATGACAAGGGAACATTTACGCATGCGCCGACGGAATGTTTGAACAAGAGAGAAAAACGCAGTACCTCCAGACACCGGCGCTGGAGCGTCGTACCAAACGAGTCATCCCGGGATTTCGGCCCGTGCGATCGCTTTTGGACGCAGTTGGCCCTTCACTGCTTTCTGCTACCGACCTTGCCTCCCGGTACGGCATTGAGGGAGAGATATGTCGGCCCCTAAACCATATGTGACAAATCCCACGCCTACTCACAGCTCCAAACCGCGCCTTGTCAATTTAACGTAAGAATTCGATGCCTTAAATATACATGGCAAAGTCATTTTATCTCTCATGTGGTAAGCACTGAAAGTCGCAGATTACAAAGCTGTGCGCACGCGCCCTAGTAAAGGTAACATACATACATGCATGCATGCATAAACTTTATTTTATCTCGAATTTTAGGTTAACTACAAGAGCTAATGTCTTGGAGACATTACATTTACAGCTAAAATACATAGCATATACAGATACATACTAAATGCAGAATATTTGAAGATATACCAATTAAAACAGAAAGGCCGCTGTACAAAATGCAGCACTTGATTCTCTTTTGAAACCAGTAAACTCAGTGGTACGGATAAAATCAGGTAGCGCATTCCGCAACTTAGCTGATACGTAAGAAAAAAAGACTAAGAAAGAAAAACCTTCAAAAAAAAAAAAAGAAAACTTTTGTAAAGTACTATGAGGAGATTTTGAACGCGCTCCTTGCATAAAGATGTAGAGTCTGACTTTACCAGTAAGAGAACACGTAATCTGCAAATATAAATCTGGTTATTCTCTCATTTACATTATACCGTTCCTTTGACCCGACGATCACAGCGAAAAAAGCACAAAGTTGTCGTGAATTTTCTATGACAAAGATTTGTTCAGAAATCAAAAAGTCTTCTTTTAACTGCACACACCAGGGTTACTGCTTAGTATCTGGCTGGAAATCGTCTTCTCACTTCTTACCCTGGCCGCGCTTCGGCCATTTGATGATGAGGCCAGTCTCGAGCTTCTCAAGTTGTCTCCTTCTTGCCCAAAAGAATTCTGGGTAATTCTGCCATTTCCATGACAAGGGAACATTTTACGCATGCGCCGACGGAATGTTTGAACAAGAGAGAAAAACGCAGTACCTCCAGACACCGGCGCTGGAGCGTCGTACCAAACGAGTCATCCCGGGATTTCGGCCCGTGCGATCGCTTTTGGACGCAGTTGGCCCTTCACTGCTTTCTGCTACCGACCTTGCCTCCCGGTACGGCATTGAGGGAGAGATATGTCGGCCCCTAAACCATATGTGACAAATCCCACGCCTACTCACAGCTCCAAACCGCCCTTGTCAATTTAAACGTAAGAATTCGATGCCTTAAATATACATGGCAAAGTCATTTTATCTCTCATGTGGTAAGCACTGAAAGTCGCAGATTACAAAGCTGTGCGCACGCGCCCTAGTAAAGGTAACATACATACATGCATGCATGCATAAAACTTTATTTTATCTCGAATTTTAGGTTAACTACAAGAGCTAATGTCTTCGAGACATTACATTTACAGCTAAAATACATAGCATATACAGATACATACTAAATGCAGAATATTTGAAGATAGATACCAATTAAACAGAAAGGCCGCTGTACAAAATGCAGCACTTGATTCTCTTTTGAAACCAGTAAACTCAGTGGTACGGATAAAATCAGGTAGCGCATTCCGCAACTTAGCTGATACGTAAGAAAAAAAGACTAAGAAAGAAAAAACCCTTCAAAGAAAAAAAAGAAAACTTTTGTAAAGTACTATGAGGAGATTTTGAACGCGCTCCTTGCATAAAGATGTAGTAATCTGACTTTACCAGTAAGAGAACACGTAATCTGCAAATATAAATCTGGTTATTCTCTCATTTACATTATACCGTTCTTTGACCCGGACGATCACAGCGAAAAAAGCACAAAGTTGTCGTGAATTTTCTATGACAAAAGATTTGTTCAGAAATCAAAAGTCTTCTTTAACTGCACACACCAGGGTTACTGCTTAGTATCTGGCTGGAAATCGTCTTCTCACTTCTTACCCTGGCCGCGCTTCGGCCATTTGATGAGGGCCAGTCTCGAGCTTCTCAAGTTGTCTCCTTCTTGCCCCAAAAAGAATTCTGGGTAATTCTGCATTCCATGACAAGGGAATTTACGCATGCGCCGACGGAATGTTTGAACAAGAGAGAAAAAACGCAGTACCTCCAGACACCGGCGCTGGAGCGTCGTACCAAACGAGTCATCCCGGGATTTCGGCCCGTGCGATCGCTTTTGGACGCAGTTGGCCCTTCACTGCTTTCTGCTACCGACCTTGCCTCCCGGTTACGGCATTGAGGGAGAGATATGTCGGCCCCTAAACCATATGTGACAAATCCCACGCCTACTCACAGCTCCAAACCGCCCTTGTCAATTTAACGTAAGAATTCGATGCTTAAATATACATGGCAAAGTCATTTTATCTCTCATGTGGTAAGAAGCACTGAAAGTCGCAGATTACAAAGCTGTGCGCACGCGCCCTAGTAAAGGTAACATACATACATGCATGCATGCATAAACTTTATTTTATCTCGAATTTTAGGTTAACTACAAGAGCTAATGTCTTGGAGACATTACATTTACAGCTAAAATACATAGCATATACAGATACATACTAAATGCAGAATATTTGAAGATATACCAATTAAACAGAAAGGCCGCTGTACAAAATGCAGCACTTGATTCTCTTTTGAAACCAGTAAACTCAGTGGTACGGATAAAATCAGGTAGCGCATTCCGCAACTTAGCTGATACGTAAGAAAAAAAGACTAAGAAAGAAAACCCTTCAAAAAAAAAAAAAGAAAACTTTTGTAAAGTACTATGAGGAGATTTTGAACGCGCTCCTTGCATAAAGATGTAGAATCTGACTTTACCAGTAAGAGAACACGTAATCTGCAAATAAATCTGGTTATTCTCTCATTTACATTATACCGTTCCTTTGACCGACGATCACAGCGAAAAAGCACAAAGTTGTCCGTGAATTGTTCTATGACAAGATTTGTTCAGAAATCAAAAGTCTTCTTTAAACTGCACACACCAGGGTTACTGCTTAGTATCTGGCTGGAAATCGTCTTCTCAC
This sequence comes from Montipora foliosa, assembly GCF_036669935.1. Classification (NCBI taxonomy): domain Eukaryota; kingdom Metazoa; phylum Cnidaria; class Anthozoa; order Scleractinia; family Acroporidae; genus Montipora; species Montipora foliosa. Next base: position 15,052,159 of record NC_090878.1, on the reverse strand, counting down.
TTCTACCCTGGCCGCGCTTCGGCCATTTGATGAGGGCCAGTCTCGAGCTTCTCAAGTTGTCTCCTTCTTGCCCAAAGAATTCTGGGTAATTCTGCCATTCCATGACAAGTTGAACTTTTACGCATGCGCCGACGGAATGTTTGAACAAGAGAGAAAAACGCAGTACCTCCAGACACCGGCGCTGGAGCGTCGTACCAAACGAGTCATCCCGGGATTTCGGCCCGTGCGATCGCTTTGGACGCAGTTGGCCCTTCACTGCTTTCTGCTACCGACCTTGCCTCCCGGTACGGCATTGAGGGAGAGATATGTCGGCCCCTAAACCATATGTGACAAATCCCACGCCTACTCACAGCTCCAAACCGCCCTTGTCAATTTAACGTAAGAATTCGATGCCTTAAATATACATGATGGCAAGTCATTTTATCTCTCTGTGGTAAGAAGCACTGAAAGTCGCGATTACAAAGCTGTGCGCACGCGCCCTAGTAAAGGTAACATACATACATGCATGCATGCATAAACTTTATTTTATCTCGAATTTTAGGTTAACTACAAGAGCTAATGTCTTGGAGACATTACATTTACAGCTAAAATACATAGCATATACAGATACATACTAAATGCAGAATATTTGAAGATATACCAATTAAACAGAAAGGCCGCTGTACAAAATGCAGGCACTTGATTCTCTTTTGAAACCAGTAAATCAGTGGTACGGGATAAAATCAGGTAGCGCATTCCGCAACTTAGCTGATACGTAAGAAAAAAAGACTAAGAAAGAAAAAACCTTCAAAGAACAAAAAAGAAAACTTTTGTAAAGTACTATGAGGAGATTTTGAACGCGCTCCTTGCATAAAAGATGTAGAGTTCTGACTTTACCAGTAAGAGAACACGTAATCTGCAAATATAAATCTGGTTATTCTCTCATTACATTATACCGTTCCTTTGACCCGACGATCACAGCGAAAAAAGGCACAAAGTTGTCGGTGAATTTTCTATGACAAGATTTGTTCAGAAATCAAAAGTCTTCTTTAACTGCACACACCAGGGTTACTGCTTAGTATCTGGCTGGAAATCGTCTTCTCACTTCTTACCCTGGCCGCGCTTCGGCCATTTGATGAGGGCCAGTCTCGAAGCTTCTCAAGTTGTCTCCTTCTTGCCCAAAAGAATTCTGGGTAATTCTGCCATTCCATGACAAGGGAACTTTTTACGCATGCGCCGACGGAATGTTTGAACAAGAGAGAAAAACGCAGTACCTCCAGACACCGGCGCTGGAGCGTCGTACCAAAACGAGTCATCCCGGGATTTCGGCCCGTGCGATCGCTTTTGATACGCAGTTGGCCCTTCACTGCTTTCTGCTACCGACCTTGCCTCCCGGTACGGCATTGAGGGAGAGATATGTCGGCCCCTAAACCATATGTGGACAAATCCCACGCCTACTCACAGCTCCAAAACCCGCCCTTGTCAATTTAACGTAAGAATTCGATGCCTTAAAATATACATGGCAAAGTCATTTTATCTCTCATGTGGTAAGAAGCACTGAAAGTCGCAGATTACAAAGCTGTGCGCACGCGCCCTAGTAAAGGTAACATACATACATGCATGCATGCATAAACTTTATTTTATCTCGAATTTTAGGTTAACTACAAGAGCTAATGTCTTCGAGACATTACATTTACAGCTAAAATACATAGCATATACAGATACATACTAAATGCAGAATATTTGAAGATATACCAATTAAACAGAAAGGCCGCTGTACAAAATGCAGCACTTGATTCTCTTTTGAAACCAGTAAACTCAGTGGTACGGATAAAATCAGGTAGCGCATTCCGCAACTTAGCTGATACGTAAGAAAAAAAGACTAAGAAAGAAAAACCCTTCAAAAAAAAAAAAGAAAACTTTTGTAAAGTACTATGAGGAGATTTTGAACGCGCTCCTTGCATAAAGATGTAGAATCTGACTTTACCAGTAAGAGAACACGTAATCTGCAAATATAAATCTGGTTATTCTCTCATTTACATTATACCGTTCCTTTGACCCGACGATCACAGCGAAAAAAGCACAAAGTTGTGGTGAATTTTCTATGACAAAGATTTGTTCAGAAATCAAAAGTCTTCTTTAACTGCACACACCAGGGTTACTGCTTAGTATCTGGCTGGAAATCGTCTTCTCACTTCTTACCCTGGCCGCGCTTCGGCCATTTGATGAGGGCCAGTCTCGAGCTTCTCAAGTTGTCTCCTTCTTGCCCAAAAGAATTCTGGGTAATTCTGCCATTCCATGACAAGGGAACATTTACGCATGCGCCGACGGAATGTTTGAACAAGAGAGAAAAACGCAGTACCTCCAGACACCGGCGCTGGAGCGTCGTACCAAACGAGTCATCCCGGGATTTCGGCCCGTGCGATCGCTTTTGGACGCAGTTGGCCCTTCACTGCTTTCTGCTACCGACCTTGCCTCCCGGTACGGCATTGAGGGAGAGATATGTCGGCCCCTAAACCATATGTGACAAATCCCACGCCTACTCACAGCTCCAAACCGCCCTTGTCAATTTAACGTAAGAATTCGATGCCTTAAATATACATGGCAAAGTCATTTTATCTCTCATGTGGTAAAGCACTGAAAGTCGCAGATTACAAAGCTGTGCGCACGCGCCCTAGTAAAGGTTAACATACATACATGCATGCATGCATAAACTTTATTTTATCTCGAATTTTAGGTTACTACAAGAGCTAATGTCTTCGAGACATTACATTTACAGCTAAAATACATAGCATATACAGATACATACTAAATGCAGAATATTTGAAGATATACCAATTAACAGAAAGGCCGCTGTACAAAATGCTGGATTCACTGATTCTCTTTTGAAACCAGTAAACTCAGTGGTACGGATAAAATCAGGTAGCGCATTCCGCAACTTAGCTGATACGTAAGAAAAAAAGACTAAGAAAGAAAAACCCTTCAAAAAAAAAAAAGAAAACTTTTGTAAAGTACTATGAGGAGATTTTGAACGCGCTCCTTGTTTTCATAAGATGTAGAGTCTGACTTTACCAGTAAGAGAAACACGTAATCTGCAAATATAAATCTGGTTATTCTCTCATTTACATTATACCGTTCCGTTGACCCGACGATCACAGCGAAAAAAGCACAAAGTTGTCGTGAATTTCTATGACAAAGATTTGTTCAGAAATCAAAGTCTTCTTTAACTGCACACACCAGGGTTACTGCTTAGTATCTGGCTGGAAATCGTCTTCTCACTTCTTACCCTGGCCGCGCTTCGGCCATTTGATGAGGGCCAGTCTCGAGCTTCTCAAGTTGTCTCCTTCTTGCCCAAAAGAATTCTGGGTAATTCTGCCATTCCATGACAAGGGAACATTTACGCATGCGCCGACGGAATGTTTGAACAAGAGAGAAAAAACGCAGTACCTCCAGACACCGGCGCTGGAGCGTCGTACCAAACGAGTCATCCCGGGATTTCGGCCGTGCGATCGCTTTTGGACGCAGTTGGCCCTTCACTGCTTTTCTGCTACCGACCTTGCCTCCCGGTACGGCATTGAGGGAGAGAGATATGTCGGCCCCTAAACCATATGTGACAAATCCCACGCCTACTCACAGCTCCAAACCGCCCTTGTCAATTTAACGTAAGAATCGCGATGCCTTAAATATACATGGCAAAGTCATTTTATCTCTCATGTGGTAAGCACTGAAAGTCGCAGATTACAAAGCTGTGCGCACGCGCCCTAGTAAAGGTAACATACATACATGCATGCATGCATAAACTTTATTTTATCTCGAATTTTAGGTTAACTACAAGAGCTAATGTCTTGGAGACATTACATTTACAGCTAAAATACATAGCTATACAGATACATACTAAATGCAGATATATTTGAAGATATACCAATTAAAACAGAAAGGCCGCTGTACAAAATGCAGCACTTGATTCTCTTTTGAAACCAGTAAACTCAGTGGTACGGATAAAATCAGGTAGCGCATTCCGCAACTTGCTGATACGTAAGAAAAAAAGACTAAGAAAGAAAAACCCTCAAAGAAAAAAAAAAAGAAAATTTTGTAAAGTACTATGAGGAGATTTTGAACGCGCTCCTTGCATAAAGATGTAGAGTCTGACTTTACCAGTAAGAGAACACGTAATCTGCAAATATAAATCTGGTTATTCTCTCATTTACATTATACCGTTCCTTTGACCCGACGTATCACAGCGAAAAAAGCACAAGTTGTCGTGAATTTCTATGGAAAGATTTGTTCAGAAATCAAAGTCTTCTTTAAGCGTGCACACACCAGGGTTACTGCTTAGTATCTGGCTGGACAAATCGTCTTCTCACTTCTTACCCTGGCCGCGCTTCGGCCATTTGATGAGGGCCAGTCTCGAGCTTCTCAAGTTGTCTCCTTCTTGCCCAAAAGAATTCTGGGTAATTCTGCCATTCCATAGGACAAGGACATTTACGCATGCGCCGACGGAATGTTTGAACAAGAGAGAAAAACGCAGTACCTCCAGACACCGGCGCTGGAGCGTCGTACCAAACGAGTCATCCCGGGATTTTCGGCCCGTGCGATCGCTTTTGGACGCAGTTGGCCCTTCACTGCTTTCTGCTACCGACCTTGCCTCCCGGTACGGCATTGAGGGAGAGATATGTCGGCCCCTAAACCATATGTGACAAATCCCACGCCTACTCACAGCTCCAAACCGCCCTTGTCAATTTAACGTAAGAATTCGATGCCTTAAATATACATGGCAAAGTCATTTTATCTCTCCATGTGGGTAAGCACTGGAAAGTCGCAGATTACAAAGCTGTGCGCACGCGCCCTAGTAAAGGTAACATACCATGCATGCATGCATAAACTTTATTTTATCTCGAATTTTAGGTTAACTACAAGAGCTAATGTCTTGGGAGACATTACATTTACAGCTAAAATACATAGCATATACAGATACATACTAAATGCAGAATATTTGAAGATATACCAATTAAACAAAGAAAGGCCGCTGTACAAAATGCAGCACTTGATTCTTTTTTCTTTTGAAACCAGTAAACTCAGTGGTACGGATAAAATCAGGTAGCGCATTCCGCAACTTAGCTGATACGTAAGACAAAAAGACTAAGAAAGAAAAACCCTTCAAAGAAAAAAAAAGAAAACTCCCTTTGTAAAGTACTATGAGGATATTTTGAACGCGCTCCTTGCATAAAGATGTAGAGTCTGACTTTACAGTAAGAGAACACGTAATCTGCAATATAAATCTGGTTATTCTCTCATTACATTATACCGTTCCTTTGACCCGACGATCACAGCGAAAAAAGCACAAAGTTGTCGTGAATTTCTATGACAAAGATTTGTTCAGAAATCAAAAGTCTGCTTTAACTGCACACACCAGGGTTACTGCTTAGTATCTGGCTGGAAATCGTCTTCCCTCACTTCTTAACCCTGGCCGCGCTTCGGCCATTGATGAGGGCCAGTCTCGAGCTTCTCAAGTTGTCTCCTTCTTGTTAAAGAATTCTGGGTAATTCTGCCATTCCATGACAAGGGAACATTTACGCATGCGCCGACGGAATGTTTGAACAAGAGAGAAAAAACGCAGTACCTCCAGACACCGGCGCTGGAGCGTCGTACCAAACGAGTCATCCCGGGATTTCGGCCCGTGCGATCGCTTTTGGACGCAGTTGGCCCTTCGCTGCTTTCTGCTACCGACCTTGCCTCCCGGTACGGCATTGAGGGAGAGATATGTCGGCCCCTAAACCATATGTGACAAATCCCACGCCTACTCACAGCTCCAAACCGCCCTTGTCAATTTAAGCGTAAGAATTCGATGCTTATAATATACAATGGCAAAGTCATTTTATCTCTCATGTGGTAAGCACTGAAAGTCGCAGATTACAAAGCTGTGCGCACGCGCCCTAGTAAAAGTAACATACATACATGCATGCATGCATAAACTTTATTTTATCTCGAAATTTTAGGTTAACTACAAGAGCTAATGTCTGCGAGACAATTACATTTACAGCTAAAATACATAGCATATACAGATACATACTAAATGCAGAATATTTGAAGATATACAATTTAAACAGAAAAGCCGCTGTACAAAATGCAGCACTTTGATTCTCTTTTGAAAACAGTAAACTCAGTGGTACGGATAAAATCAGGTAGCGCATTCCGCAACTTAGCTGATACGTAAGCCAAAAAAAGAATAAGAAAGAAAAACCCTTCAAAAAAAAAAAAGAAACTTTTGTAAAGTACTATGATGAGATTTTGAACGCGCTCCTTGCATAAAGATGTAGAGTCTGACTTTACCAGTCCTAGAGAACACGTAATCTGCAAATATAAATCTGGTTATTCTCTCATTTACATTTACCGTTCCTTTGACCGACGATCACAGCGAAAAAAGCACAAAGTTGTCGTGAATTTTCTATGACAAAGATTTGTTCAGAAATCAAAAGTCTTCTTTAACTGCACACACCAGGGTTACTGCTTAGTATCTGGCTGGAAATCGTCTTCTCACTTGTCTTACCCTGGCCGCGCTTCGGCCATTTGATGAGGGCCAGTCTCGAGCTTCTCAAGTTGTCTCCTTCTTGCCCAAAAGAATTCTGGGTAATTCTGCCATTCCATGACAAGGGAACATTTACGCATGCGCCGACGGAATGTTTGAACAAGAGAGAAAAAACGCAGTACCTCCAGACACCGGCGCTGGAGCGTCGTACCAAACGAGTCATCCCGGATTTCGGCCCGTGCGATCGCTTTTGGACGCAGTTGGCCCTTCACTGCTTTCTGCTACCGACCTTGCCTCCCGGTACGGCATTGAGGGAGAGATATGTCGGCCCCTAAACCATATGTGACAAATCCCACGCCTACTCACAGCTCCAAACCGCCTTGTCAATTAACGTAAGAATTCGATGCCTTAATATATACATGGCAAAGTCATTTTATCTCTCATGTGGTAAGCACTGAAAGTCGCAGATTACAAAGCTGTGCGCACGCGCCCTAGTAAAGGTAACATACATACATGCATGCATGCATAAACTTTATTTTATCTCGATTTTAGGTTAACTACAAGAGCTAATGTCTTGGAGACATTACATTTACAGCTAAAATACATAGCATATACAGATACATACTAAATGCAGAATATTTGAAGATATACCATTAAACAGAAAGGCCGCTGTACAAAATGCAGCACTTGATTCTCTTTTGAAACCAGTAAACTCAGTGGTACGGATAAAATCAGGTAGCGCATTCCGCACTTAGCTGATACGTAAGAAAAAAGACTAAGAAAGAAAAAAACCCTTCATCAAAAAAAAAAAAAGAAAACTTTTGTAAAGTACTATGAGGAGATTTTGACGCGCTCCTTGCATAAAGATGTAGAGTCTGACTTACCAGTAAGAGAACACGTAATCTGCAAATATAAATCTGGTTATTCTCTCATTTACATATACCGTTCCTTTGACCCCGACGATCACCAGCGAAAAAAGCAAAAAGTTGTCGTGAATTTTCTATGACAAAGATTTGTTCATGAAATCAAAAGTCTTCTTTAACTGCACACACCAGGGTTACTGCTTAGTATCTGGCTGGAAATCGTCTTCTCACTTCTTACCCTGGCCGCGCTTCGGCCATTTGATGAGGGCCAGTCTCGAGCTTCTCAGTTGTCTCCTTCTGCCCAAAAGAATTCTGGGTAATTCTGCCATTCCATGACAAGGGAACATTTACGCATGCGCCGACGGAATGTTTGAACAAGAGAGAAAAACGCAGTACCTCCAGACACCGGCGCTGGAGCGTCGTACCAAACGAGTCATCCCGGGATTTCGGCCCGTGCGATCGCTTTTGGACGCAGTTGGCCCTTCACTGCTTTCTGCTACCGACCTTGCCTCCCGGTACGGCATTGAGGGAGAGATATGTCGGCCCCTAAACCATATGTGACAAATCCCACGCCTACTCACAGCTCCAAACCGCGCCTTGTCAATTTAACGTAAGAATTCGATGCCTTAAATATACATGGCAAAGTCATTTTATCTCTCATGTGGTAAGCACTGAAAGTCGCAGATTACAAAGCTGTGCGCACGCGCCCTAGTAAAGGTAACATACATACATGCATGCATGCATAAACTTTATTTTATCTCGAATTTTAGGTTAACTACAAGAGCTAATGTCTTGGAGACATTACATTTACAGCTAAAATACATAGCATATACAGATACATACTAAATGCAGAATATTTGAAGATATACCAATTAAAACAGAAAGGCCGCTGTACAAAATGCAGCACTTGATTCTCTTTTGAAACCAGTAAACTCAGTGGTACGGATAAAATCAGGTAGCGCATTCCGCAACTTAGCTGATACGTAAGAAAAAAAGACTAAGAAAGAAAAACCTTCAAAAAAAAAAAAAGAAAACTTTTGTAAAGTACTATGAGGAGATTTTGAACGCGCTCCTTGCATAAAGATGTAGAGTCTGACTTTACCAGTAAGAGAACACGTAATCTGCAAATATAAATCTGGTTATTCTCTCATTTACATTATACCGTTCCTTTGACCCGACGATCACAGCGAAAAAAGCACAAAGTTGTCGTGAATTTTCTATGACAAAGATTTGTTCAGAAATCAAAAAGTCTTCTTTTAACTGCACACACCAGGGTTACTGCTTAGTATCTGGCTGGAAATCGTCTTCTCACTTCTTACCCTGGCCGCGCTTCGGCCATTTGATGATGAGGCCAGTCTCGAGCTTCTCAAGTTGTCTCCTTCTTGCCCAAAAGAATTCTGGGTAATTCTGCCATTTCCATGACAAGGGAACATTTTACGCATGCGCCGACGGAATGTTTGAACAAGAGAGAAAAACGCAGTACCTCCAGACACCGGCGCTGGAGCGTCGTACCAAACGAGTCATCCCGGGATTTCGGCCCGTGCGATCGCTTTTGGACGCAGTTGGCCCTTCACTGCTTTCTGCTACCGACCTTGCCTCCCGGTACGGCATTGAGGGAGAGATATGTCGGCCCCTAAACCATATGTGACAAATCCCACGCCTACTCACAGCTCCAAACCGCCCTTGTCAATTTAAACGTAAGAATTCGATGCCTTAAATATACATGGCAAAGTCATTTTATCTCTCATGTGGTAAGCACTGAAAGTCGCAGATTACAAAGCTGTGCGCACGCGCCCTAGTAAAGGTAACATACATACATGCATGCATGCATAAAACTTTATTTTATCTCGAATTTTAGGTTAACTACAAGAGCTAATGTCTTCGAGACATTACATTTACAGCTAAAATACATAGCATATACAGATACATACTAAATGCAGAATATTTGAAGATAGATACCAATTAAACAGAAAGGCCGCTGTACAAAATGCAGCACTTGATTCTCTTTTGAAACCAGTAAACTCAGTGGTACGGATAAAATCAGGTAGCGCATTCCGCAACTTAGCTGATACGTAAGAAAAAAAGACTAAGAAAGAAAAAACCCTTCAAAGAAAAAAAAGAAAACTTTTGTAAAGTACTATGAGGAGATTTTGAACGCGCTCCTTGCATAAAGATGTAGTAATCTGACTTTACCAGTAAGAGAACACGTAATCTGCAAATATAAATCTGGTTATTCTCTCATTTACATTATACCGTTCTTTGACCCGGACGATCACAGCGAAAAAAGCACAAAGTTGTCGTGAATTTTCTATGACAAAAGATTTGTTCAGAAATCAAAAGTCTTCTTTAACTGCACACACCAGGGTTACTGCTTAGTATCTGGCTGGAAATCGTCTTCTCACTTCTTACCCTGGCCGCGCTTCGGCCATTTGATGAGGGCCAGTCTCGAGCTTCTCAAGTTGTCTCCTTCTTGCCCCAAAAAGAATTCTGGGTAATTCTGCATTCCATGACAAGGGAATTTACGCATGCGCCGACGGAATGTTTGAACAAGAGAGAAAAAACGCAGTACCTCCAGACACCGGCGCTGGAGCGTCGTACCAAACGAGTCATCCCGGGATTTCGGCCCGTGCGATCGCTTTTGGACGCAGTTGGCCCTTCACTGCTTTCTGCTACCGACCTTGCCTCCCGGTTACGGCATTGAGGGAGAGATATGTCGGCCCCTAAACCATATGTGACAAATCCCACGCCTACTCACAGCTCCAAACCGCCCTTGTCAATTTAACGTAAGAATTCGATGCTTAAATATACATGGCAAAGTCATTTTATCTCTCATGTGGTAAGAAGCACTGAAAGTCGCAGATTACAAAGCTGTGCGCACGCGCCCTAGTAAAGGTAACATACATACATGCATGCATGCATAAACTTTATTTTATCTCGAATTTTAGGTTAACTACAAGAGCTAATGTCTTGGAGACATTACATTTACAGCTAAAATACATAGCATATACAGATACATACTAAATGCAGAATATTTGAAGATATACCAATTAAACAGAAAGGCCGCTGTACAAAATGCAGCACTTGATTCTCTTTTGAAACCAGTAAACTCAGTGGTACGGATAAAATCAGGTAGCGCATTCCGCAACTTAGCTGATACGTAAGAAAAAAAGACTAAGAAAGAAAACCCTTCAAAAAAAAAAAAAGAAAACTTTTGTAAAGTACTATGAGGAGATTTTGAACGCGCTCCTTGCATAAAGATGTAGAATCTGACTTTACCAGTAAGAGAACACGTAATCTGCAAATAAATCTGGTTATTCTCTCATTTACATTATACCGTTCCTTTGACCGACGATCACAGCGAAAAAGCACAAAGTTGTCCGTGAATTGTTCTATGACAAGATTTGTTCAGAAATCAAAAGTCTTCTTTAAACTGCACACACCAGGGTTACTGCTTAGTATCTGGCTGGAAATCGTCTTCTCACTTCTACCCTGGCCGCGCTTCGGCCATTTGATGAGGGCCAGTCTCGAGCTTCTCAAGTTGTCTCCTTCTTGCCCAAAGAATTCTGGGTAATTCTGCCATTCCATGACAAGTTGAACTTTTACGCATGCGCCGACGGAATGTTTGAACAAGAGAGAAAAACGCAGTACCTCCAGACACCGGCGCTGGAGCGTCGTACCAAACGAGTCATCCCGGGATTTCGGCCCGTGCGATCGCTTTGGACGCAGTTGGCCCTTCACTGCTTTCTGCTACCGACCTTGCCTCCCGGTACGGCATTGAGGGAGAGATATGTCGGCCCCTAAACCATATGTGACAAATCCCACGCCTACTCACAGCTCCAAACCGCCCTTGTCAATTTAACGTAAGAATTCGATGCCTTAAATATACATGATGGCAAGTCATTTTATCTCTCTGTGGTAAGAAGCACTGAAAGTCGCGATTACAAAGCTGTGCGCACGCGCCCTAGTAAAGGTAACATACATACATGCATGCATGCATAAACTTTATTTTATCTCGAATTTTAGGTTAACTACAAGAGCTAATGTCTTGGAGACATTACATTTACAGCTAAAATACATAGCATATACAGATACATACTAAATGCAGAATATTTGAAGATATACCAATTAAACAGAAAGGCCGCTGTACAAAATGCAGGCACTTGATTCTCTTTTGAAACCAGTAAATCAGTGGTACGGGATAAAATCAGGTAGCGCATTCCGCAACTTAGCTGATACGTAAGAAAAAAAGACTAAGAAAGAAAAAACCTTCAAAGAACAAAAAAGAAAACTTTTGTAAAGTACTATGAGGAGATTTTGAACGCGCTCCTTGCATAAAAGATGTAGAGTTCTGACTTTACCAGTAAGAGAACACGTAATCTGCAAATATAAATCTGGTTATTCTCTCATTACATTATACCGTTCCTTTGACCCGACGATCACAGCGAAAAAAGGCACAAAGTTGTCGGTGAATTTTCTATGACAAGATTTGTTCAGAAATCAAAAGTCTTCTTTAACTGCACACACCAGGGTTACTGCTTAGTATCTGGCTGGAAATCGTCTTCTCACTTCTTACCCTGGCCGCGCTTCGGCCATTTGATGAGGGCCAGTCTCGAAGCTTCTCAAGTTGTCTCCTTCTTGCCCAAAAGAATTCTGGGTAATTCTGCCATTCCATGACAAGGGAACTTTTTACGCATGCGCCGACGGAATGTTTGAACAAGAGAGAAAAACGCAGTACCTCCAGACACCGGCGCTGGAGCGTCGTACCAAAACGAGTCATCCCGGGATTTCGGCCCGTGCGATCGCTTTTGATACGCAGTTGGCCCTTCACTGCTTTCTGCTACCGACCTTGCCTCCCGGTACGGCATTGAGGGAGAGATATGTCGGCCCCTAAACCATATGTGGACAAATCCCACGCCTACTCACAGCTCCAAAACCCGCCCTTGTCAATTTAACGTAAGAATTCGATGCCTTAAAATATACATGGCAAAGTCATTTTATCTCTCATGTGGTAAGAAGCACTGAAAGTCGCAGATTACAAAGCTGTGCGCACGCGCCCTAGTAAAGGTAACATACATACATGCATGCATGCATAAACTTTATTTTATCTCGAATTTTAGGTTAACTACAAGAGCTAATGTCTTCGAGACATTACATTTACAGCTAAAATACATAGCATATACAGATACATACTAAATGCAGAATATTTGAAGATATACCAATTAAACAGAAAGGCCGCTGTACAAAATGCAGCACTTGATTCTCTTTTGAAACCAGTAAACTCAGTGGTACGGATAAAATCAGGTAGCGCATTCCGCAACTTAGCTGATACGTAAGAAAAAAAGACTAAGAAAGAAAAACCCTTCAAAAAAAAAAAAAGAAAACTTTTGTAAAGTACTATGAGGAGATTTTGAACGCGCTCCTTGCATAAAGATGTAGAATCTGACTTTACCAGTAAGAGAACACGTAATCTGCAAATATAAATCTGGTTATTCTCTCATTTACATTATACCGTTCCTTTGACCCGACGATCACAGCGAAAAAAGCACAAAGTTGTGGTGAATTTTCTATGACAAAGATTTGTTCAGAAATCAAAAGTCTTCTTTAACTGCACACACCAGGGTTACTGCTTAGTATCTGGCTGGAAATCGTCTTCTCACTTCTTACCCTGGCCGCGCTTCGGCCATTTGATGAGGGCCAGTCTCGAGCTTCTCAAGTTGTCTCCTTCTTGCCCAAAAGAATTCTGGGTAATTCTGCCATTCCATGACAAGGGAACATTTACGCATGCGCCGACGGAATGTTTGAACAAGAGAGAAAAACGCAGTACCTCCAGACACCGGCGCTGGAGCGTCGTACCAAACGAGTCATCCCGGGATTTCGGCCCGTGCGATCGCTTTTGGACGCAGTTGGCCCTTCACTGCTTTCTGCTACCGACCTTGCCTCCCGGTACGGCATTGAGGGAGAGATATGTCGGCCCCTAAACCATATGTGACAAATCCCACGCCTACTCACAGCTCCAAACCGCCCTTGTCAATTTAACGTAAGAATTCGATGCCTTAAATATACATGGCAAAGTCATTTTATCTCTCATGTGGTAAGCACTGAAAGTCGCAGATTACAAAGCTGTGCGCACGCGCCCTAGTAAAGGTGTAACATACATACATGCATGCATGCATAAACTTTATTTTATCTCGAATTTTAGGTTACTACAAGAGCTAATGTCTTCGAGACATTACATTTACAGCTAAAATACATAGCATATACAGATACATACTAAATGCAGAATATTTGAAGATATACCAATTAACAGAAAGGCCGCTGTACAAAATGCTGGATTCACTGATTCTCTTTTGAAACCAGTAAACTCAGTGGTACGGATAAAATCAGGTAGCGCATTCCGCAACTTAGCTGATACGTAAGAAAAAAAGACTAAGAAAGAAAAACCCTTCAAAAAAAAAAAAGAAAACTTTTGTAAAGTACTATGAGGAGATTTTGAACGCGCTCCTTGTTTTCATAAGATGTAGAGTCTGACTTTACCAGTAAGAGAAACACGTAATCTGCAAATATAAATCTGGTTATTCTCTCATTTACATTATACCGTTCCGTTGACCCGACGATCACAGCGAAAAAAGCACAAAGTTGTCGTGAATTTCTATGACAAAGATTTGTTCAGAAATCAAAGTCTTCTTTAACTGCACACACCAGGGTTACTGCTTAGTATCTGGCTGGAAATCGTCTTCTCACTTCTTACCCTGGCCGCGCTTCGGCCATTTGATGAGGGCCAGTCTCGAGCTTCTCAAGTTGTCTCCTTCTTGCCCAAAAGAATTCTGGGTAATTCTGCCATTCCATGACAAGGGAACATTTACGCATGCGCCGACGGAATGTTTGAACAAGAGAGAAAAAACGCAGTACCTCCAGACACCGGCGCTGGAGCGTCGTACCAAACGAGTCATCCCGGGATTTCGGCCGTGCGATCGCTTTTGGACGCAGTTGGCCCTTCACTGCTTTTCTGCTACCGACCTTGCCTCCCGGTACGGCATTGAGGGAGAGAGATATGTCGGCCCCTAAACCATATGTGACAAATCCCACGCCTACTCACAGCTCCAAACCGCCCTTGTCAATTTAACGTAAGAATCGCGATGCCTTAAATATACATGGCAAAGTCATTTTATCTCTCATGTGGTAAGCACTGAAAGTCGCAGATTACAAAGCTGTGCGCACGCGCCCTAGTAAAGGTAACATACATACATGCATGCATGCATAAACTTTATTTTATCTCGAATTTTAGGTTAACTACAAGAGCTAATGTCTTGGAGACATTACATTTACAGCTAAAATACATAGCTATACAGATACATACTAAATGCAGATATATTTGAAGATATACCAATTAAAACAGAAAGGCCGCTGTACAAAATGCAGCACTTGATTCTCTTTTGAAACCAGTAAACTCAGTGGTACGGATAAAATCAGGTAGCGCATTCCGCAACTTGCTGATACGTAAGAAAAAAAGACTAAGAAAGAAAAACCCTCAAAGAAAAAAAAAAAGAAAATTTTGTAAAGTACTATGAGGAGATTTTGAACGCGCTCCTTGCATAAAGATGTAGAGTCTGACTTTACCAGTAAGAGAACACGTAATCTGCAAATATAAATCTGGTTATTCTCTCATTTACATTATACCGTTCCTTTGACCCGACGTATCACAGCGAAAAAAGCACAAGTTGTCGTGAATTTCTATGGAAAGATTTGTTCAGAAATCAAAGTCTTCTTTAAGCGTGCACACACCAGGGTTACTGCTTAGTATCTGGCTGGACAAATCGTCTTCTCACTTCTTACCCTGGCCGCGCTTCGGCCATTTGATGAGGGCCAGTCTCGAGCTTCTCAAGTTGTCTCCTTCTTGCCCAAAAGAATTCTGGGTAATTCTGCCATTCCATAGGACAAGGACATTTACGCATGCGCCGACGGAATGTTTGAACAAGAGAGAAAAACGCAGTACCTCCAGACACCGGCGCTGGAGCGTCGTACCAAACGAGTCATCCCGGGATTTTCGGCCCGTGCGATCGCTTTTGGACGCAGTTGGCCCTTCACTGCTTTCTGCTACCGACCTTGCCTCCCGGTACGGCATTGAGGGAGAGATATGTCGGCCCCTAAACCATATGTGACAAATCCCACGCCTACTCACAGCTCCAAACCGCCCTTGTCAATTTAACGTAAGAATTCGATGCCTTAAATATACATGGCAAAGTCATTTTATCTCTCCATGTGGGTAAGCACTGGAAAGTCGCAGATTACAAAGCTGTGCGCACGCGCCCTAGTAAAGGTAACATACCATGCATGCATGCATAAACTTTATTTTATCTCGAATTTTAGGTTAACTACAAGAGCTAATGTCTTGGGAGACATTACATTTACAGCTAAAATACATAGCATATACAGATACATACTAAATGCAGAATATTTGAAGATATACCAATTAAACAAAGAAAGGCCGCTGTACAAAATGCAGCACTTGATTCTTTTTTCTTTTGAAACCAGTAAACTCAGTGGTACGGATAAAATCAGGTAGCGCATTCCGCAACTTAGCTGATACGTAAGACAAAAAGACTAAGAAAGAAAAACCCTTCAAAGAAAAAAAAAGAAAACTCCCTTTGTAAAGTACTATGAGGATATTTTGAACGCGCTCCTTGCATAAAGATGTAGAGTCTGACTTTACAGTAAGAGAACACGTAATCTGCAATATAAATCTGGTTATTCTCTCATTACATTATACCGTTCCTTTGACCCGACGATCACAGCGAAAAAAGCACAAAGTTGTCGTGAATTTCTATGACAAAGATTTGTTCAGAAATCAAAAGTCTGCTTTAACTGCACACACCAGGGTTACTGCTTAGTATCTGGCTGGAAATCGTCTTCCCTCACTTCTTAACCCTGGCCGCGCTTCGGCCATTGATGAGGGCCAGTCTCGAGCTTCTCAAGTTGTCTCCTTCTTGTTAAAGAATTCTGGGTAATTCTGCCATTCCATGACAAGGGAACATTTACGCATGCGCCGACGGAATGTTTGAACAAGAGAGAAAAAACGCAGTACCTCCAGACACCGGCGCTGGAGCGTCGTACCAAACGAGTCATCCCGGGATTTCGGCCCGTGCGATCGCTTTTGGACGCAGTTGGCCCTTCGCTGCTTTCTGCTACCGACCTTGCCTCCCGGTACGGCATTGAGGGAGAGATATGTCGGCCCCTAAACCATATGTGACAAATCCCACGCCTACTCACAGCTCCAAACCGCCCTTGTCAATTTAAGCGTAAGAATTCGATGCTTATAATATACAATGGCAAAGTCATTTTATCTCTCATGTGGTAAGCACTGAAAGTCGCAGATTACAAAGCTGTGCGCACGCGCCCTAGTAAAAGTAACATACATACATGCATGCATGCATAAACTTTATTTTATCTCGAAATTTTAGGTTAACTACAAGAGCTAATGTCTGCGAGACAATTACATTTACAGCTAAAATACATAGCATATACAGATACATACTAAATGCAGAATATTTGAAGATATACAATTTAAACAGAAAAGCCGCTGTACAAAATGCAGCACTTTGATTCTCTTTTGAAAACAGTAAACTCAGTGGTACGGATAAAATCAGGTAGCGCATTCCGCAACTTAGCTGATACGTAAGCCAAAAAAAGAATAAGAAAGAAAAACCCTTCAAAAAAAAAAAAGAAACTTTTGTAAAGTACTATGATGAGATTTTGAACGCGCTCCTTGCATAAAGATGTAGAGTCTGACTTTACCAGTCCTAGAGAACACGTAATCTGCAAATATAAATCTGGTTATTCTCTCATTTACATTTACCGTTCCTTTGACCGACGATCACAGCGAAAAAAGCACAAAGTTGTCGTGAATTTTCTATGACAAAGATTTGTTCAGAAATCAAAAGTCTTCTTTAACTGCACACACCAGGGTTACTGCTTAGTATCTGGCTGGAAATCGTCTTCTCACTTGTCTTACCCTGGCCGCGCTTCGGCCATTTGATGAGGGCCAGTCTCGAGCTTCTCAAGTTGTCTCCTTCTTGCCCAAAAGAATTCTGGGTAATTCTGCCATTCCATGACAAGGGAACATTTACGCATGCGCCGACGGAATGTTTGAACAAGAGAGAAAAAACGCAGTACCTCCAGACACCGGCGCTGGAGCGTCGTACCAAACGAGTCATCCCGGATTTCGGCCCGTGCGATCGCTTTTGGACGCAGTTGGCCCTTCACTGCTTTCTGCTACCGACCTTGCCTCCCGGTACGGCATTGAGGGAGAGATATGTCGGCCCCTAAACCATATGTGACAAATCCCACGCCTACTCACAGCTCCAAACCGCCTTGTCAATTAACGTAAGAATTCGATGCCTTAATATATACATGGCAAAGTCATTTTATCTCTCATGTGGTAAGCACTGAAAGTCGCAGATTACAAAGCTGTGCGCACGCGCCCTAGTAAAGGTAACATACATACATGCATGCATGCATAAACTTTATTTTATCTCGATTTTAGGTTAACTACAAGAGCTAATGTCTTGGAGACATTACATTTACAGCTAAAATACATAGCATATACAGATACATACTAAATGCAGAATATTTGAAGATATACCATTAAACAGAAAGGCCGCTGTACAAAATGCAGCACTTGATTCTCTTTTGAAACCAGTAAACTCAGTGGTACGGATAAAATCAGGTAGCGCATTCCGCACTTAGCTGATACGTAAGAAAAAAGACTAAGAAAGAAAAAAACCCTTCATCAAAAAAAAAAAAAGAAAACTTTTGTAAAGTACTATGAGGAGATTTTGACGCGCTCCTTGCATAAAGATGTAGAGTCTGACTTACCAGTAAGAGAACACGTAATCTGCAAATATAAATCTGGTTATTCTCTCATTTACATATACCGTTCCTTTGACCCCGACGATCACCAGCGAAAAAAGCAAAAAGTTGTCGTGAATTTTCTATGACAAAGATTTGTTCATGAAATCAAAAGTCTTCTTTAACTGCACACACCAGGGTTACTGCTTAGTATCTGGCTGGAAATCGTCTTCTCACTTCTTACCCTGGCCGCGCTTCGGCCATTTGATGAGGGCCAGTCTCGAGCTTCTCAGTTGTCTCCTTCTGCCCAAAAGAATTCTGGGTAATTCTGCCATTCCATGACAAGGGAACATTTACGCATGCGCCGACGGAATGTTTGAACAAGAGAGAAAAACGCAGTACCTCCAGACACCGGCGCTGGAGCGTCGTACCAAACGAGTCATCCCGGGATTTCGGCCCGTGCGATCGCTTTTGGACGCAGTTGGCCCTTCACTGCTTTCTGCTACCGACCTTGCCTCCCGGTACGGCATTGAGGGAGAGATATGTCGGCCCCTAAACCATATGTGACAAATCCCACGCCTACTCACAGCTCCAAACCGCGCCTTGTCAATTTAACGTAAGAATTCGATGCCTTAAATATACATGGCAAAGTCATTTTATCTCTCATGTGGTAAGCACTGAAAGTCGCAGATTACAAAGCTGTGCGCACGCGCCCTAGTAAAGGTAACATACATACATGCATGCATGCATAAACTTTATTTTATCTCGAATTTTAGGTTAACTACAAGAGCTAATGTCTTGGAGACATTACATTTACAGCTAAAATACATAGCATATACAGATACATACTAAATGCAGAATATTTGAAGATATACCAATTAAAACAGAAAGGCCGCTGTACAAAATGCAGCACTTGATTCTCTTTTGAAACCAGTAAACTCAGTGGTACGGATAAAATCAGGTAGCGCATTCCGCAACTTAGCTGATACGTAAGAAAAAAAGACTAAGAAAGAAAAACCTTCAAAAAAAAAAAAAGAAAACTTTTGTAAAGTACTATGAGGAGATTTTGAACGCGCTCCTTGCATAAAGATGTAGAGTCTGACTTTACCAGTAAGAGAACACGTAATCTGCAAATATAAATCTGGTTATTCTCTCATTTACATTATACCGTTCCTTTGACCCGACGATCACAGCGAAAAAAGCACAAAGTTGTCGTGAATTTTCTATGACAAAGATTTGTTCAGAAATCAAAAAGTCTTCTTTTAACTGCACACACCAGGGTTACTGCTTAGTATCTGGCTGGAAATCGTCTTCTCACTTCTTACCCTGGCCGCGCTTCGGCCATTTGATGATGAGGCCAGTCTCGAGCTTCTCAAGTTGTCTCCTTCTTGCCCAAAAGAATTCTGGGTAATTCTGCCATTTCCATGACAAGGGAACATTTTACGCATGCGCCGACGGAATGTTTGAACAAGAGAGAAAAACGCAGTACCTCCAGACACCGGCGCTGGAGCGTCGTACCAAACGAGTCATCCCGGGATTTCGGCCCGTGCGATCGCTTTTGGACGCAGTTGGCCCTTCACTGCTTTCTGCTACCGACCTTGCCTCCCGGTACGGCATTGAGGGAGAGATATGTCGGCCCCTAAACCATATGTGACAAATCCCACGCCTACTCACAGCTCCAAACCGCCCTTGTCAATTTAAACGTAAGAATTCGATGCCTTAAATATACATGGCAAAGTCATTTTATCTCTCATGTGGTAAGCACTGAAAGTCGCAGATTACAAAGCTGTGCGCACGCGCCCTAGTAAAGGTAACATACATACATGCATGCATGCATAAAACTTTATTTTATCTCGAATTTTAGGTTAACTACAAGAGCTAATGTCTTCGAGACATTACATTTACAGCTAAAATACATAGCATATACAGATACATACTAAATGCAGAATATTTGAAGATAGATACCAATTAAACAGAAAGGCCGCTGTACAAAATGCAGCACTTGATTCTCTTTTGAAACCAGTAAACTCAGTGGTACGGATAAAATCAGGTAGCGCATTCCGCAACTTAGCTGATACGTAAGAAAAAAAGACTAAGAAAGAAAAAACCCTTCAAAGAAAAAAAAGAAAACTTTTGTAAAGTACTATGAGGAGATTTTGAACGCGCTCCTTGCATAAAGATGTAGTAATCTGACTTTACCAGTAAGAGAACACGTAATCTGCAAATATAAATCTGGTTATTCTCTCATTTACATTATACCGTTCTTTGACCCGGACGATCACAGCGAAAAAAGCACAAAGTTGTCGTGAATTTTCTATGACAAAAGATTTGTTCAGAAATCAAAAGTCTTCTTTAACTGCACACACCAGGGTTACTGCTTAGTATCTGGCTGGAAATCGTCTTCTCACTTCTTACCCTGGCCGCGCTTCGGCCATTTGATGAGGGCCAGTCTCGAGCTTCTCAAGTTGTCTCCTTCTTGCCCCAAAAAGAATTCTGGGTAATTCTGCATTCCATGACAAGGGAATTTACGCATGCGCCGACGGAATGTTTGAACAAGAGAGAAAAAACGCAGTACCTCCAGACACCGGCGCTGGAGCGTCGTACCAAACGAGTCATCCCGGGATTTCGGCCCGTGCGATCGCTTTTGGACGCAGTTGGCCCTTCACTGCTTTCTGCTACCGACCTTGCCTCCCGGTTACGGCATTGAGGGAGAGATATGTCGGCCCCTAAACCATATGTGACAAATCCCACGCCTACTCACAGCTCCAAACCGCCCTTGTCAATTTAACGTAAGAATTCGATGCTTAAATATACATGGCAAAGTCATTTTATCTCTCATGTGGTAAGAAGCACTGAAAGTCGCAGATTACAAAGCTGTGCGCACGCGCCCTAGTAAAGGTAACATACATACATGCATGCATGCATAAACTTTATTTTATCTCGAATTTTAGGTTAACTACAAGAGCTAATGTCTTGGAGACATTACATTTACAGCTAAAATACATAGCATATACAGATACATACTAAATGCAGAATATTTGAAGATATACCAATTAAACAGAAAGGCCGCTGTACAAAATGCAGCACTTGATTCTCTTTTGAAACCAGTAAACTCAGTGGTACGGATAAAATCAGGTAGCGCATTCCGCAACTTAGCTGATACGTAAGAAAAAAAGACTAAGAAAGAAAACCCTTCAAAAAAAAAAAAAGAAAACTTTTGTAAAGTACTATGAGGAGATTTTGAACGCGCTCCTTGCATAAAGATGTAGAATCTGACTTTACCAGTAAGAGAACACGTAATCTGCAAATAAATCTGGTTATTCTCTCATTTACATTATACCGTTCCTTTGACCGACGATCACAGCGAAAAAGCACAAAGTTGTCCGTGAATTGTTCTATGACAAGATTTGTTCAGAAATCAAAAGTCTTCTTTAAACTGCACACACCAGGGTTACTGCTTAGTATCTGGCTGGAAATCGTCTTCTCACTTCTACCCTGGCCGCGCTTCGGCCATTTGATGAGGGCCAGTCTCGAGCTTCTCAAGTTGTCTCCTTCTTGCCCAAAGAATTCTGGGTAATTCTGCCATTCCATGACAAGTTGAACTTTTACGCATGCGCCGACGGAATGTTTGAACAAGAGAGAAAAACGCAGTACCTCCAGACACCGGCGCTGGAGCGTCGTACCAAACGAGTCATCCCGGGATTTCGGCCCGTGCGATCGCTTTGGACGCAGTTGGCCCTTCACTGCTTTCTGCTACCGACCTTGCCTCCCGGTACGGCATTGAGGGAGAGATATGTCGGCCCCTAAACCATATGTGACAAATCCCACGCCTACTCACAGCTCCAAACCGCCCTTGTCAATTTAACGTAAGAATTCGATGCCTTAAATATACATGATGGCAAGTCATTTTATCTCTCTGTGGTAAGAAGCACTGAAAGTCGCGATTACAAAGCTGTGCGCACGCGCCCTAGTAAAGGTAACATACATACATGCATGCATGCATAAACTTTATTTTATCTCGAATTTTAGGTTAACTACAAGAGCTAATGTCTTGGAGACATTACATTTACAGCTAAAATACATAGCATATACAGATACATACTAAATGCAGAATATTTGAAGATATACCAATTAAACAGAAAGGCCGCTGTACAAAATGCAGGCACTTGATTCTCTTTTGAAACCAGTAAATCAGTGGTACGGGATAAAATCAGGTAGCGCATTCCGCAACTTAGCTGATACGTAAGAAAAAAAGACTAAGAAAGAAAAAACCTTCAAAGAACAAAAAAGAAAACTTTTGTAAAGTACTATGAGGAGATTTTGAACGCGCTCCTTGCATAAAAGATGTAGAGTTCTGACTTTACCAGTAAGAGAACACGTAATCTGCAAATATAAATCTGGTTATTCTCTCATTACATTATACCGTTCCTTTGACCCGACGATCACAGCGAAAAAAGGCACAAAGTTGTCGGTGAATTTTCTATGACAAGATTTGTTCAGAAATCAAAAGTCTTCTTTAACTGCACACACCAGGGTTACTGCTTAGTATCTGGCTGGAAATCGTCTTCTCACTTCTTACCCTGGCCGCGCTTCGGCCATTTGATGAGGGCCAGTCTCGAAGCTTCTCAAGTTGTCTCCTTCTTGCCCAAAAGAATTCTGGGTAATTCTGCCATTCCATGACAAGGGAACTTTTTACGCATGCGCCGACGGAATGTTTGAACAAGAGAGAAAAACGCAGTACCTCCAGACACCGGCGCTGGAGCGTCGTACCAAAACGAGTCATCCCGGGATTTCGGCCCGTGCGATCGCTTTTGATACGCAGTTGGCCCTTCACTGCTTTCTGCTACCGACCTTGCCTCCCGGTACGGCATTGAGGGAGAGATATGTCGGCCCCTAAACCATATGTGGACAAATCCCACGCCTACTCACAGCTCCAAAACCCGCCCTTGTCAATTTAACGTAAGAATTCGATGCCTTAAAATATACATGGCAAAGTCATTTTATCTCTCATGTGGTAAGAAGCACTGAAAGTCGCAGATTACAAAGCTGTGCGCACGCGCCCTAGTAAAGGTAACATACATACATGCATGCATGCATAAACTTTATTTTATCTCGAATTTTAGGTTAACTACAAGAGCTAATGTCTTCGAGACATTACATTTACAGCTAAAATACATAGCATATACAGATACATACTAAATGCAGAATATTTGAAGATATACCAATTAAACAGAAAGGCCGCTGTACAAAATGCAGCACTTGATTCTCTTTTGAAACCAGTAAACTCAGTGGTACGGATAAAATCAGGTAGCGCATTCCGCAACTTAGCTGATACGTAAGAAAAAAAGACTAAGAAAGAAAAACCCTTCAAAAAAAAAAAAGAAAACTTTTGTAAAGTACTATGAGGAGATTTTGAACGCGCTCCTTGCATAAAGATGTAGAGTCTGACTTTACCAGTAAGAGAACACGTAATCTGCAAATATAAATCTGGTTATTCTCTCATTTACATTATACCGTTCCTTTGACCCGACGATCACAGCGAAAAAAGTACAAAGTTGTCGTGAATTTTCTATGACAAAGATTTGTTCAGAAATCAAAAGTCTTCTTTAACTGCACACACCAGGGTTACTGCTTAGTATCTGGCTGGAAATCGTCTTCTCACTTCTTACCCTGGCCGCGCTTCGGCCATTTGATGAGGGCCAGTCTCGAGCTTCTCAAGTTATCTCCTTCTTGCCCAAAAGAATTCTGGGTAATTCTGCCATTCCATGACAAGGGAACTTTTACGATTGTCATTTCATAGATCTTTTTATAAGTGTCGGGCCACCAAGTCCTACCAGCAAAATACAGCCTGGATTGAGGTTTTTAGCTTTTAAAACTTGCCCAAATTGTATCGGTAGGTCCTGGAATTCGTCCACAGAAAGGCCAGAGAGACAACTTCACTCGTGAACCGCCATGTTTAGAACAAAGCATTTTAGGCGTCCCAGTCTGCATGAAACCATCTCTCACCCCTGGGTTCTTTCAAAGGCTTGGCTTTACCCACATTCCAGCTTAATGATGCTAGGCTGTCGGCTTCTGTAGACGAAACTGGCCCGAAAAATCTCTTATATAATTATAAACGTACCAGATTTTATCCACTTCACTGATTTGTCGAACATAGACCGTTGACAATTGTCACGTGATTCCTTAATCTGAGCCCACCCTCGTTGTGCCAAAACCGCAGATGGTTCAATGAGTACTTCTTATACGGTGAAGCTAAGTGCAGCACCCAGTTTATCGCCAGAAAAGTGCCAAAAATAGCAAGAACTTGGGACGTATAGTGTTAAACTTATGACTTGTGCTTACATTGTAACGATTATGTGGACGACGAGGAGGTAAAACTCTCTACTCTGCGAGTTGGGTATCCCACAAAGATCCCCGGCGTTGTCAATCAATGGTTTCCGATCGATTGATTGCAATCAATAGAATCAATATACAATCAATCGCACCTAACCAAGTGATTAATAAGTTCCCACCAGGATTGTGCAGTACTCTCACAGGACTCTGAGTTAAGTAATCAGTTAAAGAAAGGAGGTTCTTTTTAGGTAACTTTATATACAACTAAAGGTATTTCGTATACTTATGCAGTATTAGGTTATCTGTTAAAAAGGGTGGCTTTACATTTTGTAATTGCTACATCTTGTCAAATTTCAAAGATAAGTAATTTTAGGGATAACTGTTTCAGTAATTCTAGATGTAAACATGAGCCTATCAGGAGCGTGCAACTTCCATACAGCGTCTGTGAAACGGCGTTTTTACAAGTAGGTTTATTTTTAGACTAGCCCTTCCCGCAAATTAGGTCAAAAAACAAAGGCAATTCCGGTTCGGTGACCCTATGACGTCAGCTTAATTTCTTGTAATTGGTTATCGGGCTCCTGTGGGAGTCTCATTAGCGGGAAATTCAATCTAAAAATAAATGGGTCTTTGAAAACGCCGTTACACGAACACGGTAGAGTTGTAGGCTCCGGGTCATGGGTTCCTGATGTAAAGGATAACTGCCCCCAGAATTTTAGGCATAAGAAATCACTAAAACCTCCCTAAGAGGGGCTCACTTGGGTAAGCTTAAGAGTATTTGAAGGTCATGGATCATTTTGGTACTGCTCTTTGTTTCTGATCAAATTTCTGCAACTGTAATTTTCAAGTCTTTTAGGTTAGGCTGTGAGAAAGGTGGGCTTAAACAACCTCGTCTTCCATTTTTTTGGTCATTCAGTCAACCGTTTAACTGTATATTTTGATTGTAGTTCATGAATGGGAAGGGACTCTGTCAATGTGCTTTTTTTTTACATTTAATCTCGTGCTGTATCCTGCACACTTGCTATCCATTGGGGGGAGGGCGGGGGGAGGTGAGGTTATGCAATTGGCCGTAAGCGTCACAGTTATACGTGCCAAATAAACAAAATTCAACTTATTTTGTCGAAATTTCATCAGCTGAGCAATTGTACTTTTCAAGCACACCAGCAACCTCGTTCCCACGGGTCTCTCCTACTCCCGGGAACGAGGTTGGCGCACAAGTTGGGGTGATCAATCGTTATTTATGAAAGCTTTAAGTAAAAGATTCTGTCGATAAAGTGCCTATGCAACAATATAATTCTCGTGCACTTTTCATCATAATTGCAATTCATGATTACTTGTATTTAGGCTGGTTCTGCCGTCTGTTTGACAGTATATGTAATTTTCTAAAAAACAAAACAAACCGGCTCACCGAATTAAAAACTTTCAGGAAAGAAGAACATGTTGTCTGGAATACCATCTGGGTGGAGCATTCCTTCTGATTTTTTATTTTAGGACTGCTTTAGTCTTGTTTCAATTCTTGAAGTTCTTGTTCAAGTAAAGGTAGATAGGCGTAGGAAAGCAACACCTACCCATAAAAAAGTTCATCAACAATTGGCACATTCAACAAAAACTGTGCAAGTTTTTATCAACCACCAACCAAGTGACGGAGCGGAACGTTACCACGATAATATATAGATTTAACCAAGGCTAAAAGCGGAGCTCCCGTTTCAAACCCCAGAAAGCAATAAAGTGTTCATGGAGATAATTATGGTTCTGCATAAAGTACAAAATTAATGGTCAACAGTGTGTACAGTTTACAGTGATCAAACAGATCAAACACCTCTGAGCTGGCAGCAGTAAACAAACAAGCCTTGCAAACAATAACTAACAATTTTAATCAACAACTAAAACTGAAATTACATGGACAGTAATCTCTTTCACACCATTGTCTGTTTGACTGACAATCTTTACTCCCTCTCTCTTCAGTTCAGAACAACAGGAAAAATCTTTACTACTTAAAAAGTCAACCTAAAGTGTAGTAAATTCGCTTACTCGACTGCAATTTCACAGTCAAACAAAGCAAGTCACAATTGGACACCCATTTTACACAAAAAGCCTAGAATCTTTGTCAACACGGAATTGCAAACGTTTTCAGGCCTTCTTCCTTTTTTAGCTAGTTTTCAAAATATGTGAGGCAGCGAGGCATACTAGGCATATAAGCTTATTGAAAAAGGAAAACATTAATCTTACCTGAAAGCTAACCGTTGCAAATAAGTGTTTTGTCTCTCGTTCTGTTTCTCTCAGCTTTACGTTGGGTTTCATTGAAATTTTCTCTTCTTCTCCTTCCTCGGATTCTCTCGAGAATTTCTTCGCTTAAATTTCTCAAATTTCGTCGCCTCTTTTTTCGTGCTCTTTCCTGCTCTTTGCTCGTCACTATTATGCGGGTTGCCAAATGCAACGCTGCCGCGCGATTTCCCGGTAAGGAAAATTGGCCTAATACTCCCGTCCCCAGAGGCTGTCCTGCCTTCCCACCTCCACCCCGACAGTCTGTACGGACGGACGTACATGACGTCATAACCAAAATTTCTTGAATGGATAGATTTCCCAAAAAATCTTACCCATGGTGTTCCGCTTGCGCGCTTAGCGTGCCTGAGCTCCGCTGTTAATCAGTACAATTGACTCGAATGTAAACCGTTTTTCCTTGCAACTCGCTCTTTTTTGGTGTTATCTTTTCTCACTTACTGTTACTGCATTCACGATGTAAGGAGAGATTTATCAGCCCGAGAACCATAAGACAGGAATGGTTCAGGCGCCGATTAATTTCTCCCTCTCTGGATCGAAAGTAGCACGGGGGACCCCAAACAAAGTTTTTGCTTTCCTTTTTTTTTTTTTTTTACAAATACGCATGCGTCCTGTACGTACTATCATGTATTTGGTAGTGTGTTTACCACATGAAGAAATGCAAGAAAAAAAATTGAAAGTATAGACCATCCTTTTTTTCTTATTTATATTCTAATAGAGGAGCCATGAGTCGTCAAGGGGTTAATTAACCACGAATGGTTCATTGGCCGATTATTATTGGACTCGAAGGATTGTTTAATTTGTCTATTTCAACTTTATAAAAACTAGTCTATTTTAAGCCTTCAAGATACACCTAGACAGATCCAGCTGCGACTTGTCATGTGAGTTCAAAACATAACATATTTGTTGTATTTTCGTAAATTTCGCGGTGAAAAGAATGGAGTTATGAATTCCAATTTTTTCTGGATTGGAAAATAAAAGCGTTTCTGCTGCACAATATAGAAGTCATTTTCTACGCTTTCAAGGAAACTCGCTTCGGAGAACCATCCATCAGATTTCCATGTAATCTTGCGTTGTTTGTTTGAAACAAACAAGGCAACCATCCTCCCTCACTTAACGCAGTGCCATATAATTTGTCATTTTTGTAGGGCCTCGGATACTCGTAGACTGGAGAGAGTGCAGGAGCGGGGATTGCGTGTAGTTTTTTAAGGACAAGATTTCTAACTATCAACAGTGCTTTGTCGGAAATTAAGAAACTTTTGCTCCAAAATTGTTGCCCAGTAGGAATTATTCCCTATAATATTAATGATGTCTTAAACAGACGTCAAGCTAAATTTTCTAATCCTATCGCTACAGTCCCCACGAAAGATATCATTCTTGTTTTGCCTTATTTAGGTTTTCAAAGTGAAGTTGTCACACGCTGCCTAAAATCGTGTATCAATAAGTTTTATGGGTTTGAAAACCTCGAATTAATATTCCAGAGCACCTGTCGAATCAAATATTTTTTCCCTTATAAGGGGGGGAGGGGTGTAGGGTATTTTTGTGAGCCGTGATCGGACCCTTTTATTCCTCGCGAAACGTTAATTTCTTTTTTCTTGCATCGTGAATCGTGATTTTATTAATTAATGTGAAGCATGATTGAAGATTTTTTTTGTTTTATGACATATGAATTTGCTTCTTATGTCCGTGAAAAAGAATTATCTGCTACCATAAAAATGAAGAGCTATCTACCCCATTTCCGGACACAGCTAGAAGCTGCCGTGCTAACTGAATCCTTATCAACCCTGACTTCCTGTCAAAAGTCAAAGAATTTTCGCTTAGCGTCAGCTCGGAACAAGATGGCACCATTGGTGAGCCCAGAAACAGAGTTGCAGCCGAATACCTTGAGACAAAAAAAACCCCAGAAAAAAACGCTAAAAAAACGCTGGAAAACGGGTAGATGCCATCAAGTTAGATAGAGACGTGACAGTAGATATCACTTGTGCAGTGATGATGCCATAATTGCGGCATCGAGCAAGGAATGCATGCTGTACTTTGTCGAGATTAGTCTGGATGGAGTTGGTATCTCAGATTCTATTAACTCCACACATTCATATCCAAAGAACTGTCGTCGAAATGCACGTGATACGTTTCTCAGCGATGGATCACTCTTCATTGGCAACGATGGTGGGATACTTAAGATGAATCTCAGTTCTAACAGTCACCTGTTTCTCGTTTCCAACAAGACACGCTCTTGTACCAAAGAGCATAGTATAGCGCCATTTGGAGACAACGGTGATATCGTTTTTACAGTCGTGGGTTCCCAACAGGTTAAGATTGAATCATCGGATGGTCACGTCGAGATTATTTCCGGAACCGGAGAAACAGGCAATAGTGATGGTTCACGTGCGTCGTTTTCCCAGCCGGTGGGTGTATGTGTGGAAAACAAAAGTAGGAGCAATTTAGTCGATAACAGAGATAAATGCTGTCAATTTGTTTCTGGAATACCTAGGGAAACTGTATGAGGAATTTTCCGTTCACCTAAAACACAAGCAGGTAAGCACTAGTTTACTTCCAGAGGCTGCGGAGAAAATTAACTGCTTATATGTGTTCCTTAATTAAAGGGACTGTGTCCTCTGTGCAAACCCTGACGGGCACAACAAGGAAAACAAATGGACTTAAGGGACAGTTGCAAGCAAAACCACAGACTCCGTAGCCATGATTCGTCTTGGGCTTCACAAATGAAGTCTCAACATCGAAAAACTCAAGGTCAATCCCGAAAGCCTGTTAACCCTGAAGGCTGAAAATCTTCACGCAATGACACATCTTAAGCACCCTACGTGCCTACCATTACAGTATGCTAGCGACTTTGGAGGCCAAATGTTAGAATCAGCCAAAAGAATGGCAAGGTGGTCTTCCTACTACTTCACTCACCCATCGTCTTACTACCCAGTGCCATCCTCGCAGATCGATTGGAAAGATCTTTCTCGCATGGAGCCTTTAAAAAGTCCATTGATGAGTCCAGAGGACAAGGACCTGATGAGGAAATGGGCAAGAGATCATGGAAAATGTGTTAAGCAGCGCACGGTGAGGCAGGAAACGACAAAATATAAGGCAGGAACCCTTCCTTTAAACATGTACCAGACATCTGACACTCTTCAGTCGGTAGGTGAGAGAATTGTCCGGCCATCCGAACATGACGGAGATCAGAATGTAAATGTTCAAGAAAAGCCTACCGAAGGTAATATGGATCAGGCTGCGTATTACACGGAGTCCGATGAGGAACCAGACGAATAACAGAGAACTGAATTTTTCTTTTATGGCTCCGAGAACACGATCGGGACGTATCATAAGAACATCATTTAGGGTTGTTTTGTGCCAAAAAGAGGGAAGTCTAAGGCCTCAGTTATTAAGCTGTTCTTAACTCCGTGAGTAGCCAAATGTTTGTCCCTTACTCGTGAAAATGCGGTTTTTTAGCACGTGAAACGCGAAAAGCCCGATTCAGTATATGTGAAACGTGATCTTCCCCCCCATACCCCCCTTTTATAAAGATCGTTTTTGCAAATCACAAAAATCCAAAGTTGTTTATAAGGCATCTTTTTGGGACTGCAATGAGTTTTACATTGGTAAAACGAAACGTCGCTCACGTGACCGTAAAAAAGATCATTTCAAAGCACTCAAAGGGATCAGTCAAACTTCCGCGATTGCAGATCATGCAGTAAAAACAGGTCACAACATAAAATGGGACCATTTTTCAAGTTTTAGGAAATGGTAGCTCTGATTTGCATTGTAAAATAAAGAAAACTTTATTAATACGTGACCTTAAACCAGCGTAAATTAAACGAAAACGTTGGCAGCGAAAAACTGTGGCTTTATTTAACGGTCAGTTTTCACTTTTATCTTAGGGTGCGGTTTTTTGGGAAAATCCGAAAACGGATTCTTGAATCGAAAAACGGATTTTACGTGTTTTGGCGAAATCCAAAAACGAATCATGATCATGAATCCAAAGTATCCAAACTCGAGGAGGATACTTCGGATTCTAAATCCGGATTTTTGAGATTCATCACTACAGCCTTTTTTTGGGAAAGGGTTTGGAAAAAGTATGTTTGACAAGCGGTTTTCCATGCAAAAATGATACACATAACAACCGTTCGTGACAGTTTAGTCCAAATGTTTTTCTCGCGTCATTTTTACCGGACGATCGAAGACATGAACAGGTCGAAAATAGTCAATAGTTAGGTTTCCTGCAAATTTCACACCAGAAATTACAATAAAGGTTTGTTGACAGCAATAATATTGTTTTTCGTCATTTCTTTTTATCGATCGCTAAGGTATCTTTTTTTTTGCTGGTAGCATTTTCAGTTCAGATTTCTCCAAAACAAACTTAACCGCTAATTTTTTTTTTTGTTTTTAAAATTTGCAGGCAACCCTGGGTTTGTTTGTTTCCGTTGTCATGGAAAAATAATCCTTTTTCGGATTTTACAGTTTTTTTTTTGACGAGATCCGAAATCCGTTTTTGGATTTTCCCAAGAAAACGCTCCCTTGTTCTCTCTAGTTACCAGTCTTCTTAATTTTATATATATGATATTTGAATTTGTTCAACCGTCACTTCTGAAGATGTATGTTGTAGCATACGAAACGTCAAGTTAAAAGTAAAATGCGCTTTATCATTATGTTTGTAGCCGCTGTTTGTTTTTTGTTTTATGTTTTTGATAAAAACGTTAAGTTAAAACTCAATAAAATTGCGAAAAACGCTTCGACAAATAACTCAGAAACGATGTACCACACACACCTGAGAATTGGTGAGGTGATTTATAAATGTGTCTCCTACAACATTCTAAGTTTTTGGCTTATTTCATTGAACGGTTTCAATTTGATTTTTTCGTTGCGTGACAGTGAAAACGAGCTACACAATTATTTCAACCGCAAAGGACTGGTACAATGTATACATTTTTGTTTCCCTGGTAACCAATCGTTGCATTGTTTACAGACGAAAAATGGCGGCCATTTGTAGCTGAAACAGACGAGGAACTAATAAAGGAATAGCCCTTGCATTTGGGGCGTTTTCACCCACAAAAATGACTGACATACTATGTCGTTGGCTAAATGAAGATGTTAGGTTGAGTAGAATTATAGGTAAGCTCACAGATTTTGATTTCTTACGGACTTATGCGATTTTCTGTTGATGATTCTTCTTCAGTTGCATGAAATGTGTCTTCGGCCGGCTCAGTGCCTCTTTTTTTTTAAATTCTTACTTAATCGTTGCGTTTGAGTTTTTTTTTTTTCAAGTTTAGTTGTGTAGTAATTTATTTATTGTCAATTTATAGACCCTGCAAATATTGCAAAAGAGTTTTCAACAGGATATCTGCTTGGTGAACTCCTAAACAAGCATGGCCTTCAAGAGGATTTTTCATTTTTTTCTCAGAATAGGTAAGTGGCAATATTATATGCTCTTGTTGGGTGATTCAGTCCAAACTGTTACCAATTGCCCCTCTCCTTTCCCTTCAAGCTAGCTCTGAGGTCTCTAATTTCTTTTTGCTTTCACTGAGCTGATGATCAGTATGGGAAAATCAAAACTCACTTTTACACAATCACCGTCCACGCCCTTGGTCGGGAATGTTCAAAAGACATGACAGGGCTGTCATTAAGGGCCGTAACCCGTAACACCTGTTGTGGCTGAGCACACTTGATTTTCCCCTGGTGCTATGGGTGAAATTGCCTGTTGTAATGACAGCATTAACCCACAAAGTAACAAGTTTGCTATGGGTGTGGGGAACAAGGCTACAGGTGACTCAAAACTTTATTACAGCCCTGCATGATGTGCCTGCTGACTGTGACTTGGGCCTGCTGTGCATTCCTTTACAGTAATTCCAGCAGTACAACATGTGTCGATTTTGTATCGCATGAGGGTTTGGTTGCTCTTCGCAGTGAGTTTCGACCTTTGGCAGAGGTTTCTTTTCCCAGTAAATGCAAAAGAAAGGAGACCTCTGCTTGCAGGGAACCCTTTCCTAGCCTATTAAGAGCCATTCCCAACCCAGATGGGTACAGTACTTCATATCTTTTTATAAGAAATATTGGTAGTAACATCCAGTTAAGTGGCATAATTGTACATTGCCTTTTTATAACTGCAACAAACATAGTTAATTATTCATACAGAAAGACAACATCATTTACAGTAAATTGAACCTTCTAATTACATGCTTTAATTTTGAGAAATCCTCGTTGCCTGTAGCCAGAGGGCTTTTATTTTTTTGGATGTTCTTTTTTCAAAATAGGCAGTCAACTGCGTGCAATCAGGCAGCATCTATTCAGAGAGATACATCACAAAAACAGGATGTATTTGTTTAGTTTGCCCTGTTTGGTAGATTAATTCTTTTGATGTAACAGCCGTTTTTAATGAAAAGTAGAAGGTGTGTATTATCAGTGCTAACCAGCAGACTGAGTGTGAACTTGAGTAGTCAGCTAAAACAACAAAGTTGGTGGTTATTTTTGCATGCAACTGGCTAGTTTTAACAACACTATCTACAGTGTGGTATTTAACTAAAGAAACGAAATTAAGCATGTTTCAGTATAAAATAATTCACAACATTTTACCATATGGTAATAGGTTATATATGATGAAAATATTAAATTCCCCTTTGTGTAACTATTGTGATTTATTAGAAACCTTGCCCCACATGTTAGTTGAGTGTAATACTGTTCACGATTTCTGGGTTAAAGCGATTAGCTGGTGGAACTCTCAAAGTGGTAACTGCTACACTATAGACGTGCTGAGTATATTATACGGTTACTATCCCGCAGAGAGAACAACCCGTGTCTTTAACTACCATATTTTGTTAGGTAAAAGATACATTTTCGTGCAAAGGCTTGAGCTAAAAACTTTCAACCTATCTCAGTTTTTAGAATTTGTTAAGAATAAGATCATTGTACATACATGTACATGTAGAGCTATTTCACAATCAAAAGGTCAAATGAACAAGTTTTATTCT
This sequence comes from Montipora foliosa, assembly GCF_036669935.1. Taxonomy (NCBI): domain Eukaryota; kingdom Metazoa; phylum Cnidaria; class Anthozoa; order Scleractinia; family Acroporidae; genus Montipora; species Montipora foliosa. Next base: position 15,018,368 of record NC_090878.1, on the reverse strand, counting down.
GTATAGAAACCATTCCTTTCTTTATTAGAAAAATGAGTAGGACAGATGTAATTAAAAAAAAAAAAAATCTACAGTGTCGTTACATTAAGCACCATCAGCTGACTAATTAATTAAATAATGAATTCATTAAGTGGCTGATTAAAGAGACCTCAAGTCTCTCTGTCTAAAATCACCAGCTTGGTTTCCTTAAGTGAGCAAAATTATAATCTCCCTTTTCCTGTTCAACATTCCTTGTACCTCCTTTAGGAACTAATTTGGGACAAAAGTTCTGCAAACAATTCCCTAACCTTTAATTTGTATAAGGAATTTGATTTGTTTGATGGCAGGATTGTGGGAGGGTAATGGGTTGAGGTAGATAAAGGTAAGATTGCTCAAAGGAATATACTATTTGAAGGTGGAAAGACATGTAATGAGAGATTCTTCATTTTCTCCAATACTTTGAATTAAAGCGGCTTAAGGTCACGCAATTTTAAACAATTTCAGCACTGATCGAATGGTCGTAGAATTAACTAAAATGTCAAAATAACTGTTCAAAACTATAGAAGAACTGTAACAAAACACCGGGAAGCCAAGAATTAAGGGACATGGATGGACAAAACTGGAGAGGATTGAAATGGATTGATTTCGGTAAATTTGGAAAACGCCGGCCCACCTTTTTTCAAATTTATATCAGTTTATATCAAAATGTCATTTACACAACTGGAAAATCATTCTCAGTAGTTATGTGGCCGTGATTTTGCAAATGAAAGACTCTTGCTCTGCCAATTTGACGTTTAGAGCTCATAATTAACAAAATTGAACAAAATTACCTAAAATAGCATGACTTAGCCCCTTTAACCTTGAAGGTGAGATTTAATTCTTGAGCATGCTGTGCTGCCGATGTTCTAAATAGAACGTCGGCAGCACAGCATGCTTACGTTTCTATGCAGAATCCTTCATGTGTCATTGGTTTTACAAATTGAAAACAATACAGTGCAATTTGTCTTTGCCTCTATTGCTTGCCACAAACTTGACTCATAATTAAATAATAATTAATGTTGCTATGTTTCCTTGAAGCACTTCTGATTCCAAACTTCATAACTTTACTCTTCTGGAACCAACCCTTAAATTGCTGGAGGTGCCATATGACACTAACGTGGTAAGAAGCATTTTTACCTTTATTTTAATTTTTGTTGTTAAGGAAAATCGCTTTACTCTTTGTCCTTGAAAATGACTTCCTGCACATTTTCTGTATTGTAGGCACGAGCTTTGATGAACCAGAACCACAGTGCAATTACAAGATTGATGTATCAGCTGTTTATATCGCTTGGAAAGAAATCTGTACGTTTTAATCCTACATAATTGTACATATATTAGACACTCGGTCATGTTATTATAAATTAGACAATTGTACAATTTTTATGTCAATTATGATTCTTCTACCAATCCTAATCTCAGACGTTCTTCCAGCAAATTATTGAGAACATCCTTCCTACTGGGTCGAGCAGATGAAGCAATTTTGTGCAGACTTCCTACATGTAGCTCTGTTTCGACCTAAAATCACACATGAATATATAGGACAAACTGATGTTAATATTGTGACATTATGCAGCACTAGAATGCAGATCAATCTTGACTAATGTTATTGTACCTTTGTGTATGGTATAGAAAACAGGACTGACTGGCATTGCTATGGAAACCATGAGACCAAGTGGTCCAGTGAAATTAGAGAGCATTGAAAGTGGCATTTATAAAGAGGTTGGTATTCCTGGGATAGTTTTTCAAAATGATGATTTTTTTTTTTAGAAGAAGCTGTGTTGGGCGGGCATTCCTGTTTTGTAGTTTATGAAAACACTAGTACCCTGTGATGTTTTCATCGATAATTAATTAAAAAATGTTGTTCTAGGCATTTGCCAAAACATGTTGGTGTTGTAACAATTGTAGGTAAATGACTACTAGTCAGTGATAAATGGGCCTGATAATTTGGTATAATGCACAGTCAAGTAGACCTTATTATTTATGTTAACAGGATAATTATGTCGTTGATTCGATCAGCACCCATGTATGTTTCGGATGTCTTGTGTTATTTATTCTTACAATAAGTTTTAAACCTGGCTTCATGGAGCCTGCGATCCAATTGAAAACCAGTACTTGGTTGGCGGTTGAATTTACAAAAAAGAAACATGCACGTATGACCTTGATGATCTTTAAACTTGACCCTGCATTATGGTCATTTGATATTGGCCAGCAGATACCTTGTCTTGACAGGTGTCAAAAAACCATAACATGGATGGCTGCAATATCAAAGATTTTATTTTCCTGTCAAAAAACGTGGGTTGCACCACAGAGTTTCACATTGGCATACATGGAGCCCTGGGTGGACGTACAATCATATGGTGATCAAAACCAAATTTTCTTGCAAAGGTGGTTGTCATAATTTCTTAACCATGGTGCTCTGCATGGAGCTCTTAATCCCTGTCCCTGTCCATTGTGGTCATTTAAGCTGAATTACAAACAAACAGCTCACAGTTTTAGGCCTTTCTGACTACAGTAGACAGTAGTTTTGTAATTTAAAACTTTTTATTATTTTGTTACACCTAAGCACATACAACGATTATGAATTACTAAAATACAAATCACACTATTAATTACAATATCAAAACAGAATAGACTACTAATTACAACTCGGTAAATAACAATTACAAGATAACACTAACTACAGTAGAGACGTGATTACTATCCTCTTCCATTCATCATTGGGCACCCCCTCCCTCCCTTTCCTTCTTCTGGCACCTGCTAATTTGCTATTATAATTTTATTGAAGGTTTCATCGTCTACTTGAAGTGTTTTCCTTTGCCTCTGTAATCTCCATCTTTTGATTTTCTTTGCCTGAAGATTTTGCCCCTATTTTAACTATTATTTTATGCTTTCTCTGCTTTTTTTTTCTTTTGCCTAGAGTGCTTGGAATTCTAAAAATAGCAGAATTTTGCTTTAGGTTTTAGATTGTAAAATAAAATGACATGGTACTTGCCACAGCCAACAAGTGTTCTTTAGAAGGTCATGTGTTTGAGTCCTGTTCACAAATCGCCAATTGGTGTTTTTCTTAATACAAATGTGTTAACTTTGCAAAAATTTTTTGCAACATGTAAATTTTACTTCTCATGAAAGCAATCATTGAAAACTTTTACTTAGTGCGTAGGAAAAGTATCTATTTACAAACATTCTTTTTCCTGTTTAACTAACAAACTTATGCCGACCAAATTGCAACAAAAGAAGCTGTTTTTTCAGCAGCCACAAAGGCTGTAGTTGCCACATTTATCGCGGCGGGTCTAAAACACAGGTCAGGTCACAGGTTGCAGGTCAGGTCACAGGTCAGGTCACAGGTCAGGTCACAGGTCAGGTCAGGTTGCAGGTCAGGTCATGTCAGGTCATAAGTCCTGTCATCACGTGATTTATCTTGTGAGCGCATGGGTAAAAGCCACAGAAATGGAGGATAAGAGTGAAGCCGAGGACAACAAGGTAAGAAGCAATTTGCACGTGAAATTCGTTGTTTTCGTTGTTTGCTGGGACGGATTTAATCGCGTGGAGCCACATTCTGAAGCTTAAGTAAACAATGCCACGCATTGTTAGAGATCCTTTCTCGTTGATCCCGTTAGCTTCGAATTACAGGACTTATGGGTACTTCCATAATTTATTTAATTTATTTAATTTATTCAATTTTTTCACCCTTCCCATAATACAGGTCATTTGGGGAGGGGGGGGGGGGGGAATTATTTGCATTAAACGATCACGATGGATGTTCAGTTCTCTGAAGCATGATACAGTCCCAAGAGTAAATAACTTGTATTGTTTTTTTTTTTGTAAATACCCTCCTCCACCATGGGATGGTGAAAATAGTCAATTTTGTTGGCAGAAAAATATTCTTCCTATTGCCTTGACCTGACCAGCAACCTGACCTGTGACCTGACCTGCAACCTGACCTGCAACTTGTGACCTGACCTGACCTGTGACCTGTGTTTCTCGCAGAATGGTGTTCGGGAGTAACGCAGAAAACCAAGCGAGTTTAGCCCCCTTCCGAATCCGGTTGCTGAAATTGGGAAAAAAAAACAACGAACGACACTATTCTGTGCGATTGCGTAGGAGATAATTATTCTTCGGCCGTATGATCGAAACTTACTCAACAATCACACGGACTGTAAACAGTCTTCCACACAATCGGACCGGAGTGGTATTTCATGTTTACTATTTAGGCTTCTAATCGAGAGCGCGATTCACCCGACCCGTTCTTCCTTTTCTTGGGTTTTTCGATCAAACATTACATCCAAAAGTTTGTTAAACTTTAAAAGGTTCGAACATTTTGCCAGTTTTCCAACTTGAATTATTTGATAATGTTGAACCGATAATTTCACCTTGTCGTATAAACCAAGGCCACAAACACACTTATGAAAAAAGAACGTTTTAAAACACCATTATAAGTGTGGATTGGTGAAAACAAAGATTTTAAGAACGATAGCGTAAAAAGCGTGGCAGAAATTTATAATCATTTGTTTTCATCCTTTTCCAGCGTTTTAGAATTGATAGTGACATACACAACAGTGCGAAGAGACTTACAAGTGTGGTTGAAAATGCTTTGCCTTTAATAATTTGTTTTCGCTGTTATGGATACATGTACTTGAAATTTGGAAGATGAGAACCTGTTAATGACAATGTTGGGCCAATAATTTTTATTGGTGGTAAGTTTAGTTGAGAGTGCAGAAGTGTCAACTACGAATGATGTTGGCCAACATTGTCGGTCTGTATAGGTATCATACCATTGCCAATGCTAGTTTTGTCTGTTTACCATAGAAAATCCCTCTGAATCAAGACAGCGTGGCCATAACTAGAGACGTCCTCGACTCAACTGTCGAACGCTGTGTGCGTGAAGTCTTAAATGAAGAAATCCGACAGCAGATAACAAACCTAGCTCTTGAAGTTGTTAAAGATTTACAAGAAATCTCTTTTTCTGTAGTTCATGACATGAAGACAGTTGTAGCTCAAGTCCGAGAAATTAGACATGATAGAACTTTGAAAAAATATACCAGAAATGTAATGCAAGATGTTTTGATGACATCTCGAATTGTCATGAACTTTGTCGACGATCTTGATAACATTATTCAACTACTAAAAAGTAGATTTGAGGGGGTTCGATAATGTATCGCACTTTCGCAATTGCGAAAAAAAAAAGAGAAATTTAGAACTTTTAAACTCTCATTTTTAGCCCTAATCAAATTATTCCATTATCCTTAATTGCTTTTGATGCGAAGTTCACGGCCTGGCCTCAGTCCTCAAGCTTTTATAATGAAAAAACTCTCTCGAGATCTGGATGGTTGTTTAATCCAGTTAATCTACAGTTATGTTCGGTTTTAGCAAGATTCAATAGCATATTTAATTGTTCCCTCGGAAGTACATGTAATGCATTTTGTACCGTGCCGTGTAAAATCCCGAGTAAAACTAAGTTTGATATTAGCGCGCTTTTCATTTTAGTATCTGAAGCAATTAGACCAAATGTTGCTTTCGATTGATCCTCCTAAAGATTGACTAAAAGTATTACCCCACTATTTCAAGCTATGAGAATTAGTATAGGAATTCGCACGACTTGTCAACTTTGGAAAGAAAAGTCATTGGTACTCCTGGAGAGTACAATTTGGGATTAATTGTACTCCTCTGAGTCCAATCAGAATCCAGTAATTTTGTTGAGTGTACTATAAAGGAGACTAAATTTCATCGTGTCTTGCATGTGAGGATTTTCCCGCTCTTTGAGCAAGTTAAACGTAATTTCTTCGAAATGTGATTGGCTCATCGCGCTCTTTGGGTTTCGGTGTCGTAAATACTCAAAATGATTAATTTGGTATAGGTTTTACAAACTCCGTTGAAAAGCGTTTTATTGTTGTAAATATTGCCTTGTTTGTAGCAACTGGGTGCCATCTAGCTCCTTGCATGGAATTGTTTGTTATCAACATGATATTTCAAATAAATATGCATGGATTTTAAAGTTTTCCTCTATATTATAATATCTGTAAAGTACCTTAGGAGCACAAGAGTTACCATATATTTTGGTCGATGGCCCCAACCCGGGATTTGTACGTTTTGTTTTCCCATTTAAGGCCACGTCACGTTTCCAAGGCAATTTTTGCATTTTTTCCCTACGTTATGCACACATATGCACGTGCATAAGACGACATTTGAAAGAAACTGTCTCCTAGAGAAGCTAAAGAGGTCCATTACGAGAATAATCATGAAACACTTAGGATAGCTCAAACTTATATTTTGAAGTGACGTTTTCGTCGCGGTAGCCGTCGTGGTTTCTTAAACTCCCTAATACAATCGTCTCGCAACGGTAGAACGCTTCTTTGCCGTTCTCTGCAAAACAAAGATGTTTGATTGATAGACGAAACCGTCTGTGCCGATTTTTTTAGCACACGAATGTCGTTATTAAATAACCTCTTCTGCGCCTGTATTGGCATACCAACTCAGTTTCGAAGATGTACGGTCTTGGTCATTGGCTCTTGTGTACATACATTTTGATTGTTGGAATAACCTTGCGTCCCCTTGGCTCTGTGTGAATACAAGAGAAAGTTTAAAAAAATACCAGCTGTAGACAGGACTCAAATTCATGATCTTAAACGCTGTTGTCAAATACACACCTTTAGAGCTACATCTATATCTACATCTTCATGTTCCAGCACTCGGCCATGGCCCTTTTTGACTTATGACTGTTTCTGCTTAGGTGGCGTCATACACCACAAGCCTTTTTAGAGAAATCACTTACCAAGCCGGCCTCTTTTGCTGGAGACAACAGGACACCGGGGACTCCCTTACTCTTTTCGAATTGTGTGCGGGTTCTTTAATGTCCCACAGGGAACCTATGAACATATATCCGAGAAGACTTGAAAGTCTAAGCATTTGCACATGAAATTACAAAGGCAGCGCTTTCTCCTTAGAGCGGTCTTCAAACGAGTGTCGTAAAACCAAAACCAAAATAATTTCTTTGGCCAATCAAAAAGGACGGAGACAATCCAGTAAACCAATCAAAGCTCAAAGTAATTACACGTAGCCGGCACAGAGCGCGGGAAAATGTGCTCGCGAGAGCCACGATTGGTTTTGGTTTCACTTCTGATTGGTTGAAAAAGTGTCGCCACAACTTTGAACCAATCAAGGTGTGGAGTAATGCAAAACCAAAGTAATTTGCTAATTACTTTCGACACTCAATTGAAAACCGCTCTAGTTACAAGTATTTTAAGATCCTGAGTTTTGATCCGGCCGGGGTTGGACCCCGCGACCTCTCGGACCTATTGGAGGGGCTTACTTATTGCGTGTAATTGTTTTGTAATACAGAGTTCAAAAACAAAGTATGCAAAACACCCAGCATTAATGAGGCACTCTTTTATTCAATTTCTGCAACAAACCAACGCAACTTCAACATTCTGAAAACCCGTCCACTGCGGGAAAGAACGTGTCAATGAAAACGCCCGGCTGTGATCCCTGGTTATGAGGGGGGCTTACACGCGTAGAGGCTCAGTACTTTTTCTGTGTACAGGTAGATTGGTCTAGAGTGGTGGTGATGTAGCGGGTGGGGGTAGTGTGGGGACGGGGAAGGGATCTATTTTTTGGACTTTTCTAGATCAGAACTATAGGGAGTCGATTGTGTTGGTGGATAAGAATCAGGAAATTATGCGCGAAATCGCGCTGATCTCTTTGCAGCTCCGAACATGTGTTGCCAAAGGCCTATGACTTAAGAGGATTGAAAAGCTCCGTTTGCAAATGACAAATGAAAATAACCATATGGCACCTCAGACTCTTCAATCCAGCGTGACAGGCTCCTTCCAGGGTGCAATATTGTATTTCTCTGTGGTGCTAAGATCTCCTCCCTTTGAAACTTGACCTCCTAGTATAGTCCCCTCATTTGTATTTGAAAAGCACGACATGTTGGATTGTATAGTCTTTGCGCTCATCTGATGAGAGTCGTCTGTTTCAGAGACTGAAGCAGCTTACCAAACGTCAAGTGGATCTGAATTTCGAGCAGCTGGTGCAGAGATATCAGGCCAAACAGAAAGAGCACGAGGAAATGGCGTTTAAGGCAAGGTGAGAACAAGTCTTAGTAGCGTTTAGAACATTTTTTCCCTTTTTCTTTTCCAATCTTTTGCTGACATTTTTGAGGAAAACCTAAAACAAGAGTATTCCCGCAAGAAACCAAACTTTTGTTTTTGCTATCCAGCTATATAGCTTGCACTTTGCTTTCACTTGATCATAGAGAGTCTCCTAACAATTTGGGAGAACAACCCCGCCTGGCTCGAACGTCGCTAGGGAAACAAATACCCTACAGGGGACCATTAAAAAAACCATGCTTACCAACACAACATGAACGGTTTTTTATCCAGAGGAAGAAAGGAAATCCGGAATTAATACTTTTATTTGAAGTAATGAGGAATAATAAAGATTTGGTTTGGTACAGGTTTGAAGAGGAAGAGAAAATGAAAAAGTATTTTCAGGGACAAAGGAAACAAGGATTGGAAAAGGTATTAATAATAATTTCGTGACTTCGCATAAGTTTTACAGTGTTCTTTTTTCGTTGTTAAGTGAGATGTGTTTTTTTTTCTTCTAATAGTCGCGAATAGCAAAGCAGAAGCAACTTGAGATGATGGGCAAAATCAGGTATGGGTAAATAATGTTTTAGTATAGTCAGGTTGTTGTTTGAAATCCCCCTTTAGTAACTAATTCGCCCAACTGGTTCTTTTTGCAAAAAAAAAAAAACAAAACAAAACAAAAAAAGAAACAAACCAAAAAAAAACAAAAACAAAAAACACCCAATGTCTTCGTAATTGGTGCAAACTTACTAACCTACTACTAAGTAACCAACCGAATAAATGGCTAAAAAAAGCAATGGACTTTTTAGATAGACAATTAAGAATTAGCCAATAGACCCTATGCAAAAATGGCTGCCTTTAAATTATTCTTTTGTTCATATTCAAAATAGCCCAACTAACCTCGTTTTTGAGACAAAATTCTAAAGAATTTGTTATCCTGAACGAGGTTAGTTGGGCTATTTTGAATATGGACAAAAGAATAATTTAAAGGCAGCCATTTTTGCATAGGGTCTATGTGACTCACTATGAGGTAACGTCATTCTAACCTACTATCACAAATTCTTATTAGCCAATATCAAAAATATCATAATACTCTTTGTTTGTCCCTCCAAAATTTTGCGTAAGCATTGTTTCCAGTTTCTCTTGGGACCATGATAAGGCCCCAGAGAAAATAAAAACAATGCTTATGCAAAATTTTGGGTGACAAGCAAAGAGTATTATGGTATTTTTCATATTGGCTGATAAGAATCTGAGATAGTAGGTTAGAATGACGTTGCCTTATATAGTGGATCATCGGGACGTCATTCTAATCTACTATCGCTGATTTCCATTCTTAATAAACAAACAAACAAGCAAGCGAATAAAGAAGTAAATAAATACAAAATTAAATAAATAAACCATAACATTCGTTGTCCAGGCGACTCGATATTTCCTTACGCAGTATTCTCTACTGGAACACTTTCGGGCTCAAAATTCCGAGAGTGCTACTAAAAAAAGCAATTCAGTGTGAACTTGATGTGCACTCATGTAAGTCTTATGTTTTTCATATGTTGTTTATACCAACATTTATTTACATTCTCTTCACACAGAGAAGCAACGGTTATGATCCCCAAGCCACCTCATTCCAAGGTAATTTTTTGAAGAAAAGAAATTGGCATTTTCTACCACGATTTTACTCAGGTGCTTGCCACTTGCCTCGGGCTTCGCTTTCAAAATTGCATGCGCGCTTTGACACTTGGAGCGGTAGCTAAGAGCACCTTCCACCATAAATAACATTAAAACATTTATATCATCAAGCAGGCGAAGTTGCGCTTTTCATTTACAAACACTTATCTTAAAAAAAAGACTCGGAGTGGATCGACCATGTATTGTTTGAAGTGAAGCACAACAAATGGTTACCATCTTGCATATTGGGACCTTCTTGAAACCTCGGCGTAAGAGTTGAAAGTAAGAGGAAAGCATTGTCGCAATATTGTTAAAACACTGTCAGAATTTTTTCCTCAAAATCTCGAAGGAGGTTCCGTTTTCAGCCCTAACTTTTCTGTCTGTATGGCTAAGCTTTAACGCGAAAGTGGTCTCAACAAGATGTTTCCGCGGTCTTCACTTTTGGCAGGGTGAAAACAATAGGTTACTCTGTCCAGTCTACCTTTGAGGTAAATGTTTACAAATCGTGAAACCTCGAGGAGGTTGAATGGTTGAATGGACCAAATGGTACAGGAATTTCCGAATAAAAAGCCTGAGGTTTTTTTTTGACGTTCTCCGCAATATCGGGAAATGCCTGTACCACTGATTTTCTACCCGAAAATTTCCGTTTCCCATTCTATATTTTGAAACTATATGTTTTTATCCGCATTTTGTTCCGTTAGCTTTTTTAAAATGCTTTATTACTCTTTTTTTGGATTCCAAAAAAAAAGGTTTAATTTATCATTACATCAGTGTCTACTTCTTAAATCTTTCTGCTCCAAAACCGGACGTAAATTCCATTTCCTTTTCAGAGGACAGGCAAATCGCGGGCCGAAGTTCGACGCCAGAGAGAGGCAGAGGTATATATGTTTCTTAGGGGGCGTTCGATTGACCCTATTCCGGAATAAGAATACGTGGAATGATGATTAAAACGGTATGTCTGGCGCGTTTCGAAGCAGCAAGGATAACAAAAATATGTTTAAAATAGCATTTTAGCAGATGGTTGACAATTTTTACGTGAATCTCCGTAAAAACGAAGGATTCCTAACTGATATTCCATGTATTCCTATTCCGGATTACGGCCAATCGAACGCACCCTTAATGTATGAATTCAAACAGAGCTTTCCGGAAGGTGACGTTAATTTATTATCATCATCATCATCATCATCATCATCATCATCATCATTATTATTATTATTATTATTATTATTATTACGTGGTCTCTTCGCACACTCACTGCATGGCCTCCCTAACACTCGTTCTTCGTGGTGACTCACCGAGACATTTGGATACAACAATAACAATGAGTTCATTTCAGGAAGCCAGCCTTTTCTTGCCTGCCAAATCTATTTCGACCTGTGCGCTCTCACCACGAGTTAATTGACGAAAAAAGAAAAACCGTTCTTCGATCAAAACACTGTCCCCCTGGCAATATTCTTTACCTTAACACCCCTCTGACTGATATGCTTCGTCCCGTTTCATCCCGCGGGTTTTTGGACCGGAAATGTAAGGTCATCACGAAGTGAGCTAACTTAATACGCTTGAAAAAATCTGAATAGTTTAAAACGCTGATTTCTTCCCACATTTTTGTAGGAGGTGAAGGAAAGTATTGATGCGTTTGAAGCTAGTCTACGAGCCGTGATTCCACCAGCGAGTCCAATAGGATTCGAGGGGTCAGTATGGAGTATTTCAAGCAACGATGCTTTTCCTAGGGTTACCTCATATGTTGTGTTTTTATCTCGTCCTCAGAGAAACTAACCGTGAAGTTGACACAGAAATGGACGCATTTCTTGGTTCAAAGGCTCCGAAGAAACCTGTCGACCCTCTTTCATACATAAAAGTATGCTCTTTATCAGATTACAGCTTTGTGTTTAAAAAAGTTAAAAGGTTTAAAGTTTAAAGGCCCGAGCAAACGGCTTAAACGTTGGCTTCAACATCCGTTCGATTTTGTTGAACAGCGATGTTAACCCCCCCCCCCCCTTCCCCTCCCTTCCTTCCCCACCCCTTGTTCGTCTGGACTGACAAATCGTCTTCGAAATATCGTTTTCCTATACGGACAAGTTAAGAAACCGGATATAAGCGCCGGCCTGATGGGCCTTCCTACTGTTCCTAGGCTCGTAACAGAGACTTATCCTTTTTATACGGACAAGTTTCAGGCGATTAAGTCGTCTAAAAATTGTCGTTTTGAGACAATTTTATCAGAGCAGGCAATGTGTTCGCCTTGTAGTGTGAAAACGGCCATTATTAGACTCTTTGTCCAAGTTAAAACGGATCGAACGTCTTCCATAGTCTTTCTTTCCCTGACGTTTAAACTTGTTTAGCAATTTGAAACGCAGCTGTTAAACCCCTCCCTCCTCTACCAAAGACAGTGAGCAATTAATTAAAGTTTACACTCTCTGTCTTGAGTACTGTCGTTTTGGATATTAATGCAAAAATTATTCTTATGTCCCTATTGCAGTTCTGTCCGTGCGACTAGGAGCCTACTTTATTTGTATTGTTGATCTTGGCATTTCACTGAAAATTTATAATTTGTCTTTTAGCCCAGTTCTAACGACAATTATATCAACAAAATTAGAACAAGACTTGAAGAAGATTCAGTAGCAAGGAAGGTAATTACATCGTTTGCTCACAAAGAACGCTTTAGCTCAGTGTCGTAGGAGAAAACCATAGCAATAAATCTGGCCAATCAGAGAAGACACAGGCGATAAATGAACCAGTCACATGGAGCATACCAGGGGCTCATCAAGGGGCGCAACTATCTCCACTAATTCCTATAGTCAACCCTTTATTTTTAGGAGCAGGTTTTTCCGTGAAAAGCTTCAAATTTCCGTTGACGCTGAGATAGCTCTGTTTTGATCGGCTTTTAGTGGGGGTACTGAATCTCCCAAGGGAGACGTCGTTTGTAAATAAATCTACTCCGGGGAGGGTTGACTTCTAAGCCAAGTCTGGGAGATAGAGGCTTTCGTTGACGAGTTCCTTGAGCATATCTAATCAAAATGCGGCCGGTCCAAAGTAAGGGGAAATACTTGCGACCATACGTCAGGTTTTATATAGCGGTCAATCAGAATCAGACATCCCATGCATGAAGGTATCAATACCTTATGCTGTAGAATGCAAAATTGTGAGGAATTTCTTTGCAAAGCATGCAACTTGAACCCGAGATAAATAAAAAGGGCTCTACTTGTATGATATAGCAATCTGTCCTCGTCACGGGATTGGTGCGGATCGTCCTTGCTGCGCATGACTGACGTAAAAAGACTGATTGCATAATATTAGGAGGCAGTAAGCCCATTTTTCATTTTAACTACATTTTTTTAACAGGAAAGAGAAAAGCGAAGGAGACGAGTTTTAATTGAGCAAATGAAAGCGCACGAAGCTCAGGAGGTTTGGTGGAATTCAAATGTTTTTTTATGTTATTTTAGAATAAATGCAGAAAAGGATCCGCTCTGACGAAGGGCTAACGCTCGAAACGTCAGCTTTTAGTATCATAATTATCCCCTGTTTCACGCAGACAAGATGCTGAATCTCTCCATTTAAAATCGTGTTCGCGTCAAATGTCGGACTGAAATTTGCGACTTGTTTGACTCGAGCCTATTTCTTGTCTGTTAGCTCCTCTTTTCGATGAACTCCTCAAAGGATCCCGAATAGTTACAATAAGAGAATTTTCACACCTTAATTTGTGACAAGCAGGATCCTGCAGTTTCCTTTTGCCATTTCTTGTAAACACGATGGTAAAGCTCCGTTTACACGAGCAAGTTTTCATTAACAAGGAAAGATTATTCGTGTAAATAGGGTAAAATTGACAACTTTTCTTTTACGATGAAAAGCTAGCAAGGAAAGGTTGCCAAGGAGGAAATTTGTTTGTGTAAACGGACCGTGACGAGGAAAATGTAGCAAGGAATATCTATGAGCCTTAGTTCCCAGTATCACAGTTATGCTCATTGCTGTCAAGTATGCAAAATGGTGGCTAAAACGAAAGCAAGTTGGAGTGATCGAGCCTTTTTGCTTATTTGCGGAATAAAAGTATTGTGGGCACAGGTTAAACTTGTCAAGGAAAACTTGTTCATTGTCTAAATGAGCATTTTTTTTATTTTTCACGCAAAGCTTGTCAAAGAAAACTTGAACGAGAAATGATAATTGTCTAGGAAGCCTGTCAAAGAAAACTTGCTCGTGTGAACGGGGCTTAAATCTCTGTGATGTTCTTATTCGAAAAGACTACAATGGATTGTACAAAGTTTGCCATTACAAGGAAGGCAATAGAGAGCTTTAGCAACGACGACGACAGCGGCAACGAGAGCGTCGTCGTTAAATGTGAATTAGCGTTATTGTAATTGCTTCGCGACTTTCACAAGTATTGTAACGTGACAAAGGTGGGCAAGCCCTCAAGAACGAAACTAGTATGAACGGCGCTCAATTTAAGGGAGAAATGAAAATTTATTCTCAAGCGCTGACGTTCTCCCTAAAACTCAAATTTGGTCATTTCACGTTGTAGTTTTGCTGACGACGGGAAAGAAATAGACAAAAATGAAAATATCTTTTCATAGATGCACGTGCAGAGCGTGCCAAGCTATTGCTTTTGCTCACTAAATATGCAATCTTGTGACGTTCTCGTTGCCGTCGCCGTTGTCGTTGCTAAAGCTCCCTAAGAGGGAGTTTAAGAAACCACGACGGCTACCGCGACGAAAACGTCGCTTCAAAATATAAGTTTGAGCTATTTTAAGTATTTCATGATGATTCCACTTTGTTTTTATTATACAATATGGGCGAAGTGTCCTATAAGAGGGTTAATGCGGACGGATTTGAAGTAAGGAGTGATACTGAAAGATTCACTTTAGTTTGTCCGCGTTGCAGTCAAAACCTAAAATTTGATCATTTCACGTAGTAGTTTTGACGAGTACGGGAGGTAATTGTTAAAAAATGTGTGCCGCACGTGCAGCACGATCATTTTGGTTCTTTTAACCAATAATATTACTGCTTTTTGGCGTTGTCGTTGCTGTAGCCGTCGTCGTTTCGTAAACTCCTTAATGTCATTACAAGGGCAGGACTAGTTTAGACTCAGGCGATAGTTTGATGCTCAACTAACGAAACAAACTGCCACCCTAAGCAAGTATCCCCCTCTCCCCCCAAACAGTGTTGAGGCATTCTTTCCGCTTCTTTGTCACCAGCTTGTAGTAATTGTCCAAGAGGTAAAAACCTTGAGACAAGTCTCAACGATTTTTGTCCAAGATTGTAGCTTTGGGTTCGCTATATAATCACGTTTGTTAGTCGTCGTAGTCTTGTACATCCGGGACAACGCCTACGAGTCACAATTGGCTTGTTTTTTTTTTACTTCTTATTGGCCAAGAATGTGGCGCGAGAAAGAAAAAAAAAACAACAAAAATTATTTAAGTGTGTAATCTTCTAGTGCTGGAGCAATAATTGGCGACACTGTAAATTGAAATCAACAAATCAACGCGAATCGAATCAAATTTTGGTTTTAGAGGTTTTTTTAACTTTTTTCTTTTGACGAACAAGTGAAACCCCCTCTTTCTTTATGCATGATTGCAGGAAGCTCACCGGGAAGAGATGTTGGTAAACAGACTTATGAGGCAATCCCAGCAGGAAAGACGGATTGCTGTGCAACTTATGCAGGTATAAGTGTACGCCGGAAGCCTGTGAACCTAAACTTTCAATTTCAATTGTTTGCGCCGTACAACTATGGCGATCATAGTACTTAACGTTGTTCTAATTTACCCGATTACTTTATTTGATATACAGGTTCGTCATGAAAAAGAAGTCATCCGACAAAACAGGTATTGCTGTTATCAAGTTTAAGTCAAGTTGCTGCACAGAAAGATCATTTTGACTTTTTCCAAGTAACGGCATTTGGATGTGTCCCGTTATCCATCTCCTCAACTTTGTATCAGTTCTGTCCAAAATAGGAAGCCTGAGCGTACTCCTCTAGTAAACAAAGCAGTTGCCATTAACTTCAACCAGTAACTGACTTTAACTTTGGCTCAGCCAGAATCCGTGCACAGTGAGAAATGTCCAGGATAGGCCA